>NW_009922877.1:283-5792 GCF_000696875.1 Nestor notabilis | reverse complement strand
AGGACAAGCAAATGAGGCAGGAACGTCTCCATGTCTCTTACTGTAAGCCAGAGATGGTTTTTTATCCGAAAGTATCAAGAGTCCTACATCAGAAGGAAGTGACACAACCTGTGATATTTACTTTAAATTATGCATGTATAATAGCACCCAAGGATCTCATGAAATATCTTATGTTGGATGTTGTATGCTGAAAGGTTTGCAACCTAAAGGGTTTTCTTTATCCACTGAGGGTGAACTTAGCTCTAAACAAAATACACAGGAAAACACAGTTGCTAACATGATGGAAATTATTACTGCATAATAATTTATGGATCTTGATTGTTGACTTTGCTATTGGGAAATTCACTGTCTAAATATATTGGCTTGATTTAATAAGGGAAAATCAGGCTGACCTAGTAGGTGACTGGAAGATAAAATAAGCAGACAAGGTAAAAGAAAAAGGCTTGAAATAAGCCACTTCTTCACAAATGCGTGTAGATTTTTAAAAGTTGGGGGGAAAAAATACAAAAAAAAAAAAAGGATTGCAAGCAGATCAAAAGGAGTATTTTAGATAAAAAGGGGGGTGGTAGAGAGGAATCAGGCTGTCACATGCATATTCTTTTAGGGAGAGGAAGGCAAGGTGTTTCAAGAAGCCAGACCTACCTGTCTTGTTCTGAGGGGCTACTAAGACTTTGGAAAAATGGATATGAAGTTTGTTGGCTTTGTAATCTTTTGCTAATCACAGAGTCTCACAGAGAAAAATGGCAGAGATCAAACTTCATACTGAGTACCACAAATGGACATTATAGTGCTGTGCAGGACTAGAATGAGCAGGAAAACTGAGGAATTCACAATGAGATGAGTAATACCACAAAAAAAGGGAAAAAGTAGATGAGCTGAGGTCAGGGAGTAGAAAGAAGGAAATGTAACCGTATTTATAACCACAGCAGCTGCCCCAAGATGTGTCTCACCCAAAGGTTACTCATGCTTCTGTGAGGTGCAAGACCATGCCCTAAATTAGGCAAACACCACAGTTCAGATTGAAAACAAGAAAGGGTTATCAGATCTCAGGTGGTGCCTGGTTTTCTTGTTTTCAAGTAACAGTCATCTTCTATGGCTTAATATTGAAAGTATTCTTGAAGGAGGGATTTCAATGAGGAAAGCTGGCAGTCATGCCCAGGTTCCATTGATTCAGTGGCATTGGCTCTGGTCCTTGTGGGACAAGTGCTCCCTTAATTTTAGACAAGTCTACTTCAAACACAATTAGACAAGAGCCTTCTTTTCTTTTTGGCCTACATGCTGAGTGAGACACATCCCTTGTAATCGTTATATACTTGTTTATTGACTGTGGCTTTTCAGTATTCACTGTAGACAGGCTTGTTTTAACAGAACTGTCAGGAGACGTGTCTGGTTAACAAACAATTACTGACTGAAGGTATAATGGCAAGCATGGGGATTTTGTCAGGACATACAGAAATGTGCAAGTAATTTTGACAAAAGGTGAATAGGATTATTTTTTTTCTTGAATGTCTGGTATTTTTCAAGAGATGTCTCCAAAATCTATTTCACGGGATTCTGGGATTGGTTCAATATTTTGTTTTCATCTCTGCTTCCTGTATTTTAAACTTCGAAAAGATCAGACAAATAGAAATTATTCACAGGAATTGCAATACGGAAAATCCATAAAAGCCCATACGATGGATTACACTGGACCATTGCTAACAATAAAATGTTACCATTAAAATGTTTTCTGGTTATTAGGAAAGCTGGAAGTAAGTCAATTATTTGAATAAACAAACAAAGACCTGGTTGCCCCATAGTTTAGTGCATCGCTGAGATGTCTGCAGGCTCCTTTCCCACGCCTGCTGTCTCATTCCTAAACTAGCAGAGGCTGTTGTGCAAGGCAGCCTGGCAACTCCTAATAAACAGGTAGCTTAATGCACTCTTCTGAAGCAATCCCTGCACAACAGGCACCTTTGCACATTCAGGGTAGGCACAGGGAATTGACAGCATCTTGAATGTATCAGAGGAGGGAGAAGAGGTTTTCAGCTTAGGGAAAGGGAAGGATCAGCTTATCAGGCCAACGGAATGTTCTTGTGGTCCCTCCAAAGGGGACACGTGTCCTGATCACATGGGTGAGCTGGGATACAGCAGGTTGATGTGTCAGACACTTAGAAGAAGGTGAAAAGGTAAAAGGTGCCAGCATTAGCTTTTCCCCTGAAGATTTGTTGTTGTTGGTGGTGTGTGTCTAAAAGATGTAAGAAACAGTCATAACTTCAGCAAAAAGAAGTAACTCACCCTCACAGCTGATGTAGTTCCCAGGCTTGCTAGGAAGCAGTGTTCTTACATGCAAATTCTTTAGTAATTGGCTGGAGATGAACAGAAACAATACACGAAAGAAACAAATCCCATACATCTGAATTCAGGTTCTTGTGCTGGGGCAAAATATGAGTATTTGAATTGCTTAAGAATGAAAGCCTGTGTTTTCAAAAGCAACTAATGTTTCCTGTTTCCACCAAGGTCTCAGACTGGGCATTCAAAACCACATAGAGCTGTTGGCCAACAGGTTTATATTTACCCTGGGAGTCAAGGTAAGACTCACAACATTTCTGCTTATTAATTCCCCGGTTCTAATGTGTTTGGCTTTTGCAAGTTACGACACAGTAAATACATTTATGTCACTTAGCAACCTCAGCTGTTTCTAAAGGAATGCCTTTTGTTCTTGGAAATCTATTATAAATGCAGGTTGCAAAATTATCATTGGGGAATCTAAACTCATTTGGATGGTGTTCTGGCCTCTCCACATTCTGCATTTAAAGCATGCACAGGAAATTTACTTTGCACAAGCATCCTTCATGGACACTGTTGTTACGAAGAGAAGCTCTGCGTATTTAATAGATACGACAGAAGTTGCTGTCAAAAATAAAAGTTGTTAGAAATGCCTGAAGAAAGGACGGACTAGAAAGGACCTTCCAGTCACTCGGTTCACAGGGTTCAAAGCCCTCTTAGTGTTTTGTAAACAACACTACAAAGACTTTACCACTGTGACGCAACACTACCTAGTTTCTGTCAGGAACTGGTTTATTTCTATACACAACACTGAGGTCTGAGATCACAGACCATGCAATTCTGGCATAAGGGTTTGAAATGTAAACACCTGTGCAAATTAAATATTATTCCTCATTTCACACTGATGGGGTTACTGGGTTTCCGTACAAGTCAGAACACACGCACGATCCTGAACACGTACATGTAGTGCAAGGACTGAGGTTACGCTTGACTGTGGACTTTAAAGGATTTAAGGGTTTTCCTTCTTCATCCTTAATAGGTTTAAAGCTCAGAATTCACATCCAGCTGTCCACCCTCTCAGGATCATCGCAAAAGGTAAGATACATAAATTGACCTTTATATTCTTAAAAGAAAATGTACCCTCAGGAAATACTACAAAACTATGTCCAAATTTTATAGATGGCCACATAATTAATACAATTAACATCTGTTTATGAAACTCAGACATTGTCCTTTGATAGGGATATCTGAAAGTCAAGTGTATCTAAAGACTGTTTTCTAAAACAGTGAACAGATAAAGCGAGAGTACAGATGAACAATACTAATATAAAGGAAGCAACGATTGCTTGCAACTGTAACATCTTGCTAATAGAAAGACCTAGACAACAATTTGCAGCGGGAGTTTTGGCAGTCCCAGAACAGAAACAGACAATAAAGAGAAACATATCCAGGGAAAAAATAAGAAAGGCAGCAATGCTCATTGTCAAACTACTGCCCAGGAAAATGTCAGCGGTCAGAAAAATCTTGTCAACAGTTTTGCAACTCTTGTCAGCCTTTTATTTTTAAAAGAACCTGCCCCTATCCTTAATGCTTTGGGTTTGGGGGGATGGGGGTTAATTGAAATTATTGTGGTAAACTGCTAAAGTAAAAGTGGTGCAGCAGAACTCATCACCAGCAGCAGAAGACAAAGTATGAAAACCTGGCTGTGATTCTCCCAGCCTAAATGAGAATACCTTGCTATAGCTAACTCGGAACTCAGCCAAAAGGCCTGATGGCTACAACTGGAGAAGCCCCAGCTCTTTCAGAGTTGATCTGGCAGCCAGTCCTGTCACTTATGCTTATGAAGTTGTTCTTATTTCTACAAAGAGGCACTAGCAAACAGACAACTGCTCATAAACCACTGTAGTGACTTCTCATGGGAACATCCCATGGTGCCTGCAGAGAGTTTAGTCCTGCTTCTGGCATGGATTGGGGTTTAATGACAGAAAAGTCTCCAGGTGTGGACATGACGAGATCCGCTCCACAGATGTGATTAGAACATAAATTCATGCTGAGCCCTCCTTGGCATAGTTTTCCCACACAAATCTTTGAGGGGGAACTTCAGACCTGACATAGGTCTTCTCCAGCTTTTCAGCTTTTCTCTTTCACTCTTACTGGGAAGAGAGCAGTCAGAATACGGAAGTAATGGCTGAGGTTCCCCTATTCCTCTAGAAGAACATAGTCTGAAATGCCCTTCTCCTGATAACCTCTTAAGATAATACAAATCGATGACACTTACTTTGTTGAGCTGGTAAAACCACTAACCCTGATCAGTAGCACTCAACATAAACATTTTCAGTGCATTTAGTCCTAAAATCCTCAGCAGATACTGAGTCAGTTGTTAACCAGTCATCCTTGAAGTCTTGTGTTAAAAAAGGTCTGAGGACATTAGGATTCTGCTTAATCACTGTGCTCTGAGCTCCCTATCTGTGGCACTGATCTGCTCTATCCTGCAAACTTTTCCCAGCACTGCTGTTGGTTAGGGGTGCAATGAAGCGTGATTTGCGATTATCATTGCTGGGCTCATGAAAGCCCCAGGTGTAGATGTAATCAGAAGCAGCACTGAGCTTTTGCTGGTATAGCTTATTTTGCTTTTGTGGGAGAAGAAAAAAAGGCTGGAATAAGCTGTACTGGTTTATTGCAGTTTTGCTTGTACAGAATGCCAGATTACCTACTCAGAAGTGCTCTGAATATAGATCTCCCTTG
Source organism: Nestor notabilis (assembly GCF_000696875.1). Lineage (NCBI taxonomy): Eukaryota > Metazoa > Chordata > Aves > Psittaciformes > Psittacidae > Nestor > Nestor notabilis. Next base: position 779 of record NW_009922877.1, on the reverse strand, counting down.
GAGTTAAAGTAGAGCCATCCACTTCATCTATGTAGGCCTGCCTTTATTTCACTTGAAAAGATACTGCACAGTAGCTAGAAGTGTTTTCTTAAAAATACTTTGGTGTGAAGAAACAAGATCTTTCTTTTTCGTCATCTGTAGAACAATGTGATCCAAGTTTGAACAGCCGGTTACCAAGAAGGTGCTGAAAATAGGAAAGGACATGCCCTCTCCTTTGCCAACTGCTTACTGATTAATCAAGGGCAGTGCTGATGGCAGTTACACGTGTGAGCAACTTCCATTTTGCTGGCAGTTCCCCGGTGATGGATTCATGGGAAGGGTCTGGGACAGGAAAGGGCAGGACAGAGCCTTGGCCCATGCGATGAAGTAAACCTCAAGCAGGTAGAACACCCGAGAGAACACCACAAAGACTTGCTTCAGGGCCGCTAATTCTAGTGATGGAAAATAAGACCCCAAAGGCCGATTCTGTGCCAAGGAACTAAGCCCCAAATCAATG
>NW_009922877.1:0-252 GCF_000696875.1 Nestor notabilis | reverse complement strand
TGGACATGGGGCCACAGCACCACACGGAGCCGAAGGAACGCCATTGCCAGGTGTGAACTGGCAGCAGCACGGGTTGATGGCAGAACCGGGCGCTGTGGCACAAAGGTGTTGTGATCTCAGAACCGAACCTTGCAGACACTGCTGCGATGAGAACTGCATCGGGATGATCCGCTCTTGAAGGCACCGGTGCGTAACGGCAGCACCGCTTCCACGTGAAGCGCCGAAGGGAGCACACGAACACGCACAGCGCCC
>NW_009922876.1:0-8171 GCF_000696875.1 Nestor notabilis | reverse complement strand
CTGCCCACAGCACCCCATTGCCCTGCCCACAAAGCAGCTCCCTGGGGCCCTGCTCTTCCCACCGTGGTGTGCTGTGACCCATGTGGGGAAGCATCACACCATGGCTCAAACAGGGAAGGTATCATGGACATTATTATTTGGGGGTTATCATAATGTTGCAGTATTTCCTGCCATTTTGAAATGGGCAGAGTTAAAATGTGAGTTTGGGTGGGTTTTCTTTAATAAACCTGCAAAGAGGGGTAGCAAGTTCTTAATGTCATTGGGATCTTGGTTTAGGTGATGGGGGGACATGCTGCCAGTGTGGAAAAAAGGGCGGAAATGGTAAACTGCATTTATAATGGGAAGTGTTTATATTCCATAGCATCCTGAAAGCAAGCTAAACCTAGAAATCCATAAGATACCGAAAATACATCACTGTAACACAAACTCAGGATGTGTTTAGAGTTGGCTCTTCCTTGAAGTTATCACCGTGAGCCATCTCCCCAGCGCCGAGGCACTAATCTAATGAAGATCACCACCAAAGCAAAATCCTTCAGGTTGGAGGGGGACGAGACACGGTAGCGGTGAGGAGGTCACCTGTCACAGCAAGGTGACCCCTCTCCTCCTGCGAACAGACCCAGCAGAACAGGGCAGCCGGGTGACACCATCGTATCTCTAGCGAGGACACAGTGATGTCAAAATGAAACCGAGGAGGAGGAGGAGCAGAGCAGCAGGTTCAGCTCCTCGGTGCAAGCAAAACGATGTAAAATAAGCTACAGATGATGCCGTGGTGGGCCAAGGTCAGGCCGGGCTGAGGGGCTGAGCTGGGGATGCACAGCATCCTGGTGTCAGCTCCCATCCCTGGCAGCTCCGAGTATGTGGGCCACAGCCAGAGGCTCCCACAGGAACAGCAAGATGTGCCTCTAGGAACATACTGACAGCTCAACAGCTGCCCGAGGGGGCCTCTCCTCCCCTCCCAAAACCCACGTGGTGGGCCAAGGTCAGGCCGGGCTGAGGGGCTGAGCTGGGGATGCACAGCATCCTGGTGTCAGCTCCCATCCCTGGCAGCTCCGAGTATGTGGGCCACAGCCAGAGGCTCCCACAGGAACAGCAAGATGTGCCTCTAGGAACATACTGACAGCTCAACAGCTGCCCGAGGGGGCCTCTCCTCCCCTCCCAAAACCCAGCCTCCTCATCAGGTAAGGGCACTGCAGGGCTCGAGCCGTGCCATGCCATGCTGTGCCATGCTGTGCCGTGCCATGCCATGCTGTGCCATGCTGTGCCGTGCCATGCCATGCTGTGCCGCAGTGGCTTCAGCTCCCCTCCCGCTTTACACCCGAGCAGCACCACGTCTCTTGCTGCTGCTCCCCTGGAGCACACACTGGGCTCAGGAACACTGCACTTCAAATTTTTTTTAACCACGCTGGTCATGTTGGACTCCATCACCCCCGTTCCCAGCATGGGAATCCAGCAAAACACAACAGCTGCCCTCAGAGAGAGCATTTATTCGGGGGGGTAGACATGGTTCTGCAAGGGGGTGGGGGGGCCCTATACTTGGAGTCAGGGGGCACAGGGAAGAGACGCTGACGGGTATCTGCTCGGTCTCTCCTTGCACTCAAAATAAACCCTCTCTCTATTGTGGCTTGTTTCCATCATAACCACACTAGGTGGACCCCAACCCTTCCAAAAGCCAAGCTCTGATACATAAATAATACCCGGGAAGGATTCCCCAATAACCTGGGATAACCAAGTGGATCTGTTTGAGCTCCTGACCGAGAGCTCTTGATGTGGGGGGAGCAGAAGTCAAGCATGTTCCTTAACGCCCCGTCATGGTAATCCCTCCTCAGAGACCCCTCTCCCAGGTCCGACACAGCCCAGCGACATCCCACCACATCTGGTGTAAGTGCCTCAACGCTGCAGGTTGGACACATGGGTTTGTACAGAGCAGCCTCACATCTGGGCCCCCCCGGTTTCCTGTGAGTCTGCATCTCCAGAGAGGGCTGCGAGCAGGAGAAAGGGGCGGCAAAGCGAACGGGGCAGGGAAGCCAGACAATTAATATAACCTGCCCTCTGCGTGAGGAATAAATTGGCAGCTGACAGGTTATAATCTGTGCAAGCAGGATCTTCACAGGAGAGGTGAAGGCTCCACTGGGGGCCAATTGGATGGTTAATTAGGAGGCCAAAGCAGAGGATTCGTGAAAATGTTTATGAAACAGTGCTTGGCAAGGGAGCCTCCGAGAAACGCTCACCAGAGAGGAGCTGCTTCTGCTTCAGAGGAGGAAACACGAGGGTGAAGCAGCAGAACCGAGCATGGGGAGAGAAAAGAGCGATGCAAATGTAGTGAGAGGGCCGGGGATTCCCAAGAGCAGGGCAGGAGCGGGGAAGGACCCTGTGACATCGAATTTTTCTAGAAACACTTGGGCCGTGTCCTCCGTCTTCCTCCTCCCTCCCCGGTCCCCACCCCTGTGACCAAAAGCCGGGGCTGTGTGAGAAGCCTCTGAGGCTGGGCCAGCCGCTGCAGCTCCAATCGCTGTGCAGAGCTGGGCACGGGGAAAGCAATTAAAGCAAAGCTTTGATGAGGACTCACAGATGCCTGCTTGTGTTAGAAATGCCCAAGCTTCTCTAAGCACCTTGGTGGTAGCTGGAGCCAGCCTGATCCCTCATCCCCTCCTCACCCCTCCTCGGCGCGTTGCTGCTGCAGCGGGAGCGTGACTGATGCTCTCTGTCCCACACACGGCTCCGAGAGCTCAGAGGTAGGAACCAGTTGCTAAGAGACAGGACTGTACTTTCCAGCCCACATCCAGACCTTTGTCACCAGCTCAAGGGCTTTCTGCTGGATCAAAACGCCCGGCGCAGGTGAGCGGAGCGGGCAGGCCTGGTACCAGCCCCCTGCAGACGCATGGTCCTGCCTCGGGGGGGGCCTGGGCATCCAAAGCCACAATGGGAATGACAAGCCCAAAGGATCCCAAAAGCATCCCCAAGGGACCTTGCAGCTCCTCTGTGCTGGCTGCTTGTCCCACTGCTGTGACACCCCGATCAGGAACACTCTGTGGGTACCTGGGCACTGGTGCAGGTTGTGGATGTCTCGACAGCAGGGATGAGTGGATGACTCAGGGTTTGCTTTGAGATCCCTCATCAAATGCAGCCAAGAGAGGAGTCCCATACTTTATCCTCCTTTTATTTTTTGGGGGGGTGCCTGATGAGACTGGTTTAATTTTTAGCCCAGAGACTCCCCTAACAGAGGCCCATCACCATTCCTGGCAGATGGAAAGCCCAAGCTCTGAGACACAGACTGAAATTCCCTGTCTTCCCCAGGACCCCCCCTCCCTGGTCCATTGGAGCCGCTGGCATTGGCTCTGCTTGTGTGTCAGAGAAACACATCCACGCAGCAAAGAAACCCTTATACCAAGCCCCTGCTTTTACCCTCTGCTCCCATACACACGCACACAGGCTGCAGCAATTCCTCCTCGTATAAATTGCTGTTCTTTGGCACCAGCAACGCAAGTGGAAGACAGCAGCATTCCAAAGACAACGATTTTGGCCAACAGGTACCTGCCCTCACTACAATCAGCTAATTAAACCAGACACCAAAACTCAGTGTGGCTTTGGCTCATCTTGATGCAATTCCTTAGAGGTGGGCTCAGCTAACATGAGATCAGGGGAGAGTAATGGCTCATTTGCACTGAAGAAAGAGATATGAATATGCATTCCACTGCCACAGCAATGCAGAGCACCCGTGTGGGCCGGGTGAGCGGACACCCCAGCGATGCTGCCCTGCACCTCTGTGTTTTCCCCACCATTGGTTTCTCCACAGCCTGAGTTCACACACTGCTCAGATCAGGACTAATGTAGCAGCAAAACCAAAACTATAGAAATGATATTAACAGGAGGTTATTGCTGGAAATGGTTTGGACAAATTGATTCTTGAGAAAGTTCTCACTGAAAAGCATGGCCACCTCTCAGTGACCAAATTCCCCTGACTGCTTGTGGTCATAACCAGCCCCTCGGAGCCATGGCGAGGTGAGACCTGCCCATGTACCGCTCTGAGAGTCCACTCTGCTCAGCTCCTCAGTAACTCAGGGCCCCGAGTGCTTGGAGCCCTCCCCTTATTCAAAGGTGGGATGTAACCCACCTTTGAAGGATCAGAACAACAGCTCCTCATCAGACCTGGGGTTCTTTCCATTTTAGCTTCATTTAACAAGGCCCTGCAGAGCTGTGCTTTATTTGTTCACTTTTCAGCTTCTTCAGAGCAATACCCACCAAGAACCACAAATCTGAAAGAATTGCAGGGTGAGGGAGATAACTCGTGGATGAAAGTTTCAGGTGGAAGTGCTCAAGGCCAGGTTGGACACAGGGGCTTGGAGCAACCTGCTCTAGTGGAAGGTGTCCCTGCCCGTGGCAGGGGTTGGAGCTGGAGGAGCTTTAAGATCCCTTCAACCCAAACCAGTCTGGGATTTCATTAAATCTATCAAAAAAATGCTGTTCCTCTTGGATCAGCAATGCTGTCAATGCTTCTGGAACCACGCAGGATATGCAGGGTGGACGGTAGAGCTTATTCTTCTAGAAGCTGTTCAGTCAGATACACACGAGGGCAGAGGGACTGGGCGGAGCAGTGGGATGCGGCTCCAGGTCTCCTGTGTGCTGGTGACCAAAGCCAGCGCCCAGGCTGAGGCTGTCTGGGGACGCTGGAATCTCCCTCTGGAGCTGCGCTGCGTGTGCTGTACCACAACACCAACCACCACAGAGGGGCTGCCTTCTGATCAGGCTTGAATTCTTGGCAGAAAAAAAGCAGGGACTGAATTAGATGCCGGTTTCCCCCCCTCATCCCTAGAAGCAGCTTCAGCAGGCTGTCCCGCAGGGGTGGGAGTGGGCAGGAGCTGGGAATGGGCTCTGCTGCCAGATCTCCTGCTGCCGGCTCGGCGAGGAACTTCATTCTGCCAGTCTGTGTAACTGCAGATTGTCAGAGCTCTTTAAATTCACCTTGCCAAGGTACTGGAGGCTTCTGGTGCTGCCTGGTGAGCTCAAGTCCCCGGCCCAGAGGACTGTGTGTAACTGCTGTGACTCCTACCACAAACTGCTTCAGGAGGAAAAACTGCAACTGATGTGCAAGCTGGGAGCCGAATCCCAGAGTGGTCTGGGTTGGAAGGGACCTTAAAGCTCATCCAGTTCCACGGGCAGGGACACCTTCCACTAGAGCAGGTTGCTCCAAGCCCCTGTGTCCAACCTGGCCTTGAACACTGCCAGGGATGGGGCAGCCACAGCTTCTCTGGGCACCCTGTGCCAGCGCCTCAGCACCCTCACAGGGAAGAACTTCCATAGCTGTTCCATAGCAGGTGAAGGCTCAGTGTGCTCTAAGGAAGACTTGTGCTATGGAAGTCTTAGACAATTTCTCAGATAATACCCCCAGGCCCATTTGCTGTGTCTGAGGCTCCTCTGAATGGTCTTGATTTATTTTTCATCTCTCACTTGAAGTCCACACAAAGTCTAAGTGCTTATTCACATAGTGAAAACCGTCTGTTGACTAATGTTCTTGGAGGTTATAGATGTGCAGCTTTTTTGGGGCACTGAATATGGGCATTGAAGGGTACTTGTACCAGGAAAAATGTGCCCTCTATTAGCTGTGGGAGCAGCATCTTTCTGACATGCCTGGCCTCGCAGCTCAAGCGTTGCACTGCTGTGCTGTGCTGTCCCAGGGCCTGGCACCACGGCTTCCACAGCACAACGCTCCCTGTCTCTGGAGCTAAACCATACTCAGGGATAGGCTGTACTGTGAGATTTATCCTGCATCCCATGTGATGCTTTCCCTGCTGTCAATGAAAGGCCTCCATCCATTTTGCTTTATGGTTTCACCAATTCCCACTGTAGGCTCCCCCCACTACGGGACCTTTCCTTGGATGAGCTTCACCAGGCACGACTGTGAAATCATCTCAAACGCCTGTCTCCGGGGGAGCCAGCACCGGTGACCTGCACTTGCCCAACAGCAGCCCCCACACAAACATCCGCAGCCTTTTAGCAATGCTACAAGCCCCCTAGACCGCTGCATCACCTCTGCAGGGGACAGGAGAGAGCAGGGAAGCAAACCACAGCGTGGGCAGCGCTGCAGAGCCTGCCCGAGCCCCAAGCCCCCATGCAGTCCCCGAAGGGCTGGGCTGACGCCAGGCTCCCCAGCCTCATCCCGCAGTCCTCCGCCTGCATCACGCCTGCCAGGACACATCTGTCCTGCGAGGCCGGAGTTGTGACAAGCCCCCACCACGCACGCCAAGGACAGCTCTGATTTAGGGAGTGTATGTTGCCCTCCCGCAGCAAGTGCCCGAACCAAAGTCAGGGGCTGAGCCCCCCCTGCACACCCCACTGCTACAGCTGAAGCCACCTGCATCGCCGGTTGTCACCAAAGCGCTGTGCCACGTCTCCATCTCACTCTACATTTGTATGAGAAAGACTGTCTAAATGATGCTAAATGCTTAGGACAAGAGGGACACGAGATTATAATGAACTGCGTCTTAGCACCTTGTCACGAAGAAATTCTCCCACAGTTCATAGCAAATCCGGGGAGAAGGGAGCGTGCGGTGCATCCGGGGCTGGGGCTCCCCCAGTCACTGGGTAACGAGGGGTTTTACACCTTATCCCTGTGAAGGAAGGGCAGACCTGGGCACTTCGGGCTGTAGCCATTGTCTGTGCTGCAGCAGCACACAAAGATGCCCTCCTCCTCAGTACAGCCTCAACATGTTTTTTCCCCAACTCCCTGACCTAAAGGATGCAGCATCCAGCCCATACGTGAATAGGGCTGTCAGACAAGTGTCCTGCACGGCGAAACCCCGTGGGTTTATCTGCGTAGGGTTTTTTAATTGTATGTGTTAAATGTCCAGCATCTTCGGGACGTTCATCTGGGAAAAGGAAATGTGAGCGCTCCCCGTGCCAGACATCCGTCCGCACTGCTGTTCCTATTCCCAGTGCATTCTTTGAGAAGACCACCATCTGCTCTGACCACCACCTAAGGCAGATGCCCCTTCTCAGTGCACAGTCCCAGCTCTCAAGCCACCCAAATCTGATTAGGCCTGTTCTGATGAGAGGCCTGGAGGAGGGCAAGGGAAAGTTACTCAAGAGAGAAAATAATAACCACATGTTAATCGTGTTTTCGCTACAGATACACAGAAAATACCCCCACCAGCTCAGGATGTGTGAGCCAAAAGCAGCAGCAATGCCGGGTTGCTGAAGGAGGGGACTTGTTTGGGGGTTTGGGGTTATTTTTTCTTTATCCCAGAGGAGGAGTGGCCCAGCCCTTCCAGGGGAAGGCAGGATCTTATCCCCACTGCTGCCCTCTATGCGCTCCTTACACCACGTCTCCTCTAGCTCCCACTCCCAGTACCTTGGGTTCCCTGTAGTGACCTGCAGACACCGCAGCACATGGTGAACCCCCCTGCACTCCCTGGGAGCCCCCTGCACCCTGGCTGCCTGTGCTTCACCCATCCCTCCTGCCGCGGGACAGTCCTGGTGCGGAGCTGCCCTGGCAGATGAGCTCGGAGAAGGACGAGCAGCCGGGATGGGATGTGTCGGGTTTCTGAGGAGCACAACCAGGAGAAAGCAACCGGAACCCTGCTCCAGAAGCGTTGGGAAAAGCAGCTGAACAGGCGCTGAACCAGAACACACGCTTCACCGTCCAGCAAGAAGCTCCTATCAGCTTCACTATTTGACTGCATGCGTGAGAGAAATGAAATACACCCACAAACCCAGCCTAAAGCACCAAGGATGAGGAGAGCCCCGAATTCTGAGGAGCTGAAGGAAATCCCTGTCAAGTTATCTCTGTATTTTAGAGCCCCTTCAGGCAAAACCCAAAATGCAGCAACTGTCTGAAAGGGTCCACAGGACTCCTGGCAGAGCAGGGCGGTGGGGCCGGGATGGTGAGGTCTGGGGGCACCCACAGACCCTATGCTGGAGGATTTGGGGAGCACAGTGTCTGCTCTTCCCTACCACCAGTGGCTCTGGGAAATGCTCCCAGCCCTAATGTCTATCCGGTTGGGAATAAGCCGTATCGCCCCTTGGAAAATGCAGCTGTCCCCTGAGGGCATGGCTGCTTTTTGTTGGGCTTAGGGAGCGGGGTGTATATCCTGCCTGGAGCCTGCAGGGACTCTGCCTGGGAAGATGCGGGGCCTGGACACGCTCCTCGCTGAAACTTCATCTGGGCAGAAGCCCTG
>NW_009922875.1:66162-100899 GCF_000696875.1 Nestor notabilis | reverse complement strand
TTAACTATTCTATGATTCTATGATTTTAACTTACACTAGGCCATTTTAAGTTGGTTTGAAGTTCTTCTCAGGATGTTCTTTAATGGGTTTGGGTTTTTTTCCATGTCATTCTAATCCCTGCTATGCACTGCACATAAGCTATAGGTGAGGTCTCAACAGTGACGTTACGAATACTGCTGTTAATGTTGAACCAGTAAGGCAGAATCCCCTGCACTCCTCACACACAGTACTTTGTGTTTGTGGAAACAGTTTTAATTTCTTCATGTTGTGTAGTTTTGAGGAACTTCAGAGATAGTTGTTGTCTAGCTCAAACAATTCTACTTAAAATTTTTGCTCTTAACTGTTTTTTCCCCAAAACCAGAGCACTCCATGACTACCAGGTTTCTGTTTGATACACACTGATTTTACTCTGCATATCTGACTGGAGCAGCATACATAATGCAGTGGCCATTTCTGACCTTTCTGGATGCCCAAGAGGCCTGGAAATCACTGAATCACTGTCCAAAGTGTGAAAAGGAGAAGGTTGTTCCTAAGGTGTCGTGGTTCAAGCCCAGCCAGCAACTTGGAACCACGCAGCCGCTCGCTCACTCCCCCCCTTTTCCTTCCTCCCCCCGCTCCCGGAGGGATGGGGAGGAGAATTGGAGGAATGTAACTCCCACGAGTTGAGATAACAGCTCTCCAGTAACTAAGGTATAATACAAATCACTACTGCTACCAATAATAATGATAAGAGGAATAACAAGGGAAAAGGACACAACCGCTCACCACCCGCCGACCGATACCCAGCCCGACCCGAGCAGCGATCTGGGCCTTCCGGGTAACTCCCCCCAGTTTATATACTGGGCATGACGTGCTGTGGTATGGAATACCCCTTTGGCCAGTTTGGGTCAGGTGTCCTGTCTCTGCTTCCTCCTGGCTTCCCCTCCTCTCTGGCAAAGCATGAGACTGAGAAAGTCCTTGGTCAGAGTAAACATTACTGAGCAACAACTAAAAACATCGGTGTTATCAGCATTGTTCCCAGACTGAAAGTCAAAAACACAGCACTGCACCAGCTACTACGAAGGAGAAAAAATGACTGCTGTAGCTGAACCCAGGATATAAGGTCAGTGGTCAGCCTCAAAAAACTGTAGGCTGCCTACCGTGCTTTAGCTGGGACTGCAGGTATAGTTATCTGGTGACTAAAAAAAATGAGCCACTGTAAAAGTAACTTCGGGTTTTCAGTGTAGAGCAGGGATTTGGATATGAATACATGAAAACAAAGCAGAGTTACTCAGGAGGACACTGGCCATGTAACTCACAGCTCTTAGCTATTCCTGCAAATCTTTCCAGTGATTTAAGGAAGAGAACACCTTACTAAGTGCATTCATGTCTCTTCTGTCTTTCAAATCAGTTTCATACCGAAAACCCTACTGAGCCCTGTCCTAACCTTATGAACATCACCCATGTGAAAGCTGGAGAAAAGGAAGATCACAGTGCTTTTGAAATCTTGGTACAACTTAAGAAAATATGGAGAGTACCAGGAAGAGTTAGTGCTGAGTTAATGTTCTAGGAAATGTTCTCGTTTCCAGAATTTTTTTTCTTCAGGTTTTTGGCTAGCCTTTTTTTAATATTTTTGCCTCCTGTTTTCTTCTGCCTAAGCCTGAAATTTCTGAGATTTTTCTGTTTACCTAAAATGTCATCAACCTCTCCTATGGGGAATTTTGAATGTTTTTAACCATCTCTATATCAGAGGGATGCAGTCACCATCTGTATAGTATGTGCCACACTTACTTTTCTTCCTTCATGGAAACAGATCACAGAAGCTGGCAAAATTACAGTTGCACATTACATGCTGAAAATATTCTCTCCACATCCAAATATATTTTTTAAAGCTGGTTTCTTTCAGATACAGCAGGAGTTGTGGTGAATGTCAAGAAGCAGAGAACAAGAATTTCTGTGTGTGTGTTCACCTGCATGATCAACAATATAAAGAAACAGACTCTCTCCAGGGGAGTAAACATGCATTGAAATGAGATGCATGAAGAACTAAGGATGTGATTTGAGGGATGTCAGCTTTTTCAGACACAGTATATGGAATAGCTGGTTAACACAGCCTCAGGGGAAAAAAAAAAAAAATTTGTTTTTTCTGACATAAAGAGAAGCTCTCATAAGAGTTCATTAAAACTGTATAAAACTCACTTGTTCCTGTAACATACTCTCCCTTTCTTCCAGTTTCTGAGAACACGAGAAAATACTTGGAGTTCTGAGAACATGAATTTACGAATTCAATGCTATAAGGGAAAATACAGCTTTTGGTTGGAGGACCAGTCTTGAAAGCTGCCTACTACCTGTCCTCTAATTTTGTGTTAGTCATCATGTTCAACTGTAATATATATAGCTAAGTGCTTCAACGGTGTCCAAAGACAGGATGTGAACCTGCAAGACATCGTTATATGAAAGGTTTCTTCTTGAAAATAACAAGAATTGCAGAACTTCATTCAGGAGTTCTTTGCAGGTAAAAAAGTGTAATGATAGTATAATTTCTGGTCTTATGAAGAAATCACTATCTTTACAGCTCCTGTTTACCTGTTCTGAATTATGATAGCTGAACAGAGGACTTTTTTTCACATATATCCCAGTAAGTATGATTTTTGCCATGACAAGTAACAAGCTACAGACCTTCTAATGCCCTAACAGCAGAGGGTCTCGGGGCTCCCCCTGGCTTTCCATGGCCTCAGAGTGGTTTGGCAGTTGCCAAGAGGAGCCATACCTGTGGGGTCTTTTGGTTTAGCTTCACCTTGTAATCCCCAATGGGGCACTGACTGGACCGACCACAGTGGGGAGTGAGTGGGTGACAAACAGCAGCCCTTGAGGGTAGCTGGGGCTGGGGAAGGTCATTGTGCCACTCTTTGGCTTTAGATGAGAGGGAAAATTATGTCTGGGGGCAGAACCACACACAAAACTGGGGAGGAAATATACCCCATCTTAAACATCATCTATATCTCCCTGAACAGATCCCAGGACACCAACAACTTGTTGTAACCCTCCCCATTTCCTCTTGAAGGGACTAAAACAGTCATTCTCCCAACCTAGACTCACACAGGAAGGGTGAGCATCACACCAGAGAAAAGGCAAATAGCAGAAACCTTTCCTGCACAGAAATTCTAAGCTTATTATTAATAAGGCTTTTTTGCATTTCTGCATACTTTAATAGTACTAATATGGACTGATATCAGCTATTTGTTGTCCTTTGATTAGATTGCTATTAGATTGCAATTAAGTTAAAAATAAACTCTTGAATGCATATGTGTGACATGTTGCCTATTACTACCAAAAATACTTTGAACATAAGATTTGTTTCACCTTTTTAGTATTTTTTCGTATTTTTTTTTTTAAGTGCAGTTATTTTACAAGAAATGAGGCATTTTAGTTCATTCTATTACTTCTGATAAGAAATCACAAACAAGGTCCAAGACATAAAATGCTATAGAATCTTATTCAGCAGCTTACAGTATCTGAGGTTTTTAGAGAGCACTGTGGGATACTGTAACTTGCATTACCTACAGAATATAATAGATGACAGGAAGTTCTCTAAAGCAGTAATCATCACTTAAAATGCATTTTGCAAAACATACACGTCCCCATGGGACACTTGGCTCAGCCTCCAATGCTGCCACAGCACATTCAGGCAAAACAGCTCAGACAAAAATCAAGTACTGCATATGTAAATGCTTATACTGTACAAGCACTTTACTTATAAAGTACTGAAATGAACTGTACTTAACAAACACTGAATTGTACTTGGTAAGAAAGAGACAGAAGAGAAAGTGAATCAATAATAAGTAGTATTCTGGACAAAAGTGAAGCTTTCAGAATCCTCTTCTAAAACAAACACAATGAAACATTCATTGGCTCTCTGATGGACAGATGCTTCTAAACATAACTTTTGCATTACAATAGCAAGAGATTCCAGCCTTCAAATGATTCTGTTTAGATTCATCTAGTTGACAGTTTATGCTCATTTCCTCTTCCTTGGTTATAAATGGTACTCACACATATTAAAACTTTACCTGATTATATTAAATTAAGCAGCTTGATGAATAGAGATGGTGTTTTCAAAACAGAACAAAAAAAAATGATGAATGAGGTAGCAATTGACTGGTTGGCAAGGAAAATAACAGATTTTTTTTAAAGAGTGAAATGTAAGTTGTGGCATACATCACACAGAGTAGATAAGACTGCACAGGAAAATTGATTGTGATTAGAAGTGATAACAGCTTGGCCCGACAGTGATTTATTTTTGTTTTGATTTATACTGCTGTGTGTGTTCTAAGACCAAAATGAAGCAGCTTACAAAAGCTTGAACACAAACATTTTGTTTAATGACCTTGTTATTGTATGTGTTGTTTAAGAATAGGATGCTGTGAGAGCAGAAGGTGGTGAAGAAGACAGAAAACTAGCAAGAAGCGTCTTTTATGGAAATGGCAATAAGGAAATGTCAGGGTTTAAAATGTCAGTTAATTATTTACATGAAAAAATAGCAGTCATAAAATGGACCTTTTTACATAAAACTGGGAAACTTCATATATTACCTTTGGTTTTTAACTCCTTGTACTTGAAAAAGTACACTTGAAAAGCACTTACTTTGTCCTCTGTTTCCAAGTTAGATAGTTATTTCTTTTTGTGTTACCAATTAAATATCCCAAATTCTGGTCTCAAACTGAGCTTCACAGGAAGACAGACCACTCAGATCCCTATTGTGTGTAGCAAATTTGTTTCCGTCTGTATATGGAATTAGCTACAGAATGTTTTTATCACCTTGAATTTTTATTTTCAAGTGATTTGTTGTATATCCAAACTGTTGGATATGACTATATCTCAGAAAGAATGTAAGCTTCCACAAATGAAAGCTGTTACCTATTGATAGATCACAGCATATATTTTGGCAATCAAAGATGCATTTTAAGAGACTTATTCTTCCTCTAGAAATGTGGACCTAATATCACTTATAATTCTGATTGCCAAAACAATACTTTAAAATTAAACTCTTAAAATTAAGCCCATGACCAAAGCAGAAACATAGACTTAACTGTTGGACTTTTAGCAAAATCATACTTAATTTGAAATTATTGATGATAGCCTATCTACAAATAACTGAATTACAGAGCTGTATTCAGAAGAATCATAGAATCACAGAACGGTTAGGGTTGGAAAGGGCCCTTGAAGATCACCTACATCCAACCCCCTGCCATGGGCAGGGACACCTTCCACTAGACCAGGCTAGTTAAAGCCCCAGCCAACCTGGCCTTAATGCAAGGCCTCTGCTGGTCAACACAGCAGACAGGCACAGGAGCATATGCAAGTGAACACACAGAAGGGGATTGAAAATGGGTGAAGGTAGCAAGGGTCCACTGCCACGGTGATGATGCCCCACAGAGCACAGTGCCCATCACCCACAGGACCAACTACCCCAGCACAGAAGAGGTTTCAACTCAGAGCAAGATCTGTTCTGCAGGTCAGCACCCCCTCACACAGGTAATGTCAACATCAGGGAGTTCACTTTTACAGTTACAGGATCCTCTCTGAAGATGGAGGACTGCTAGGAACAGACGGAATACACCTGACAAAATGAACCAAGGCCATCTTTGCTAACAGGCTGGCCAAGTCAGGAATGATGGGGGAGGGAGATTGGAAACCACAATTTACAAGGAAACGGTAGATAGGAGCACAAAACAAACAATGAAGGAAAATAGGATCAAGAGAGACCTCAAGAGTGGTAAAGGTGGGTGAAGGAACAGCAGCCTCTAGTGTATGTACAGAAAAGCATGCATCTGGGAAAAAGCAGTAGGAGCTAGAGCTGCATGTGCCACCACAGAAGTGTGCTGCAAAGGACATACATAACCTCTCCAAGGAAGTCAAGCAGGGAAATGGCACAAGGCATGAAGTTGCCCTCTACAGGCAGGAGCAGTTGAGATATATGGGGCTGTTGTACACAATGGATAGCAGTCTGGGTGAAAGCTTGCAGGTCAGGGGCAGGAGAGAGGCCACTAAATGTGTTATTCTGGTGGGAGTTTGCAACAAACCACTCAATCTGAGAGAGCAAGTTGGTGACATCTTTAAAGAACTCATGGAAGGCTCTGCATCACAGACCCTTGTCATTGCACAGCTCCTGCCAGCTCCTGAAAGGGCAACAAGGTCAACAAGCAGTCAACAGATTTTGGGTGGGTGTTGGGGATCACTCTTGATGCAGAAGTTTCACATTATTTGTGGAGTGAATCCTCCTGTAGCGCATTTCTGCACATGTAGAGAAGAAGGTCACTCAGAATTGTCAGCAGATTTTGGCATACCCCACCAACTGGGAAAGAGCAGTGGATGCCATTTGCTTTGCATTTAGCATGGCTTTTAGCAATGTTACCCATAAACATCTTTTATATATGTTGGGACATTATGGATGGATGGATAACCAGATGGGTAAAAAAGATGGCTAGATAACTAGTTTCAAGGAGTGGAGGTCTATGGGTAATGCTCAGTAACTTGTGGAGTACCACAGGGTTCTGCTATGGGACCTTTCCTGTCTAATTATGGTATTAGTAATTATATTTCTTAATGACCTGGAGAAGGTAATGGAGCACACTGTCATCAACACTGCAGATGGCACCAAACTGGTAGCAGGGAGGGAGCAGTCAATGTATTCAGAGGCAGAGCTGTCATTCAGAGACCTAAGCAGGCTCGAGGGAAAGGACATCAGGTTCCATGTGAAACTGAACAACGAAAGTGCCAGGTCCTGCTCCTAGCACGGAGGAGTTTCTGAACCAACACAGGCTGGGGAAGGACAAATCTGCAGGAAAGGCTCAGGTGGACAGCAAGCTCCCTTGTGGCAAAGGTGGCCAGCAGCATCCTCAGCTGCATGAACAGGAGCATGGCCATCAGTTCACAGGGAAAGAATTATCCTGCTCTACTCAGCACTCATTAAGATGCATCTTTTATTCTATGTTCAGTTTAGCTCCACCCAGACATCAACAAACTGAAGCACATTCCGTAAGCGACTAGCAAGATGGCAGAGAGACTGGAGCACTTGCTTTATCAGGGAGGAATTGGGATTCTCCAGCCTGGAGAAGGGATAGCTTTGGGAGACTCAACAGCACTCCCCCCAGCACCTATGAGGAGCATAGGTAATTCCTGGAGCTAGGCTCTTCGCAATAGTGCATGGTATGAAGATGGGAGACAAAAGGCATATATTGAAAGAAGTGAGATTCAGACTGGACATAAGGAAAAACTTTTTCACTACAAGAACAGACAGGCATTGGCCCATGTTTTCTGGGAAAACTATGTAGTATATCTGTAGAGGTTTTCAGAACCTAAATAAACAAAGCTTTGGACTGGAGACCTCCAGAGGGCCCTGTGAAGAATGTGTCCTGTTTGGATGTAAACATTTTGCAGGTATGTCATTCATGTTACTACATTCTACATGAAATTTTGTTTTGTTTCTGTTGTTTTCAGATTTTTGGATGACTGGGTAATGGCTTTGGGTGTTCCCTCCAATAGTGTCAGACCACTGGGTGTGTTACGGAGCTGTCGTATAAAGTAGAGAAACACATAGAAACTACCTAACTGTACCTCTTGTTCAGGATGGAGTCCCTGCCTGCCTGCATGTTGTACCTCATCACTCCAATCCACTCCACTACTTCTTCATCTCCCTTTTCCTGTCATTCTAACACATGTACAACCTAGAAATGAACGGGATTTTTACTTCATCTTTGGACAGTAGCCCTAGGGAAGAGGCAATGCATCAATGTTTCTACCTTTCTTCTAAGGAATTTTTGCTTCACTTTTTTAACAAGCATCTTAGTTACGTACCTGCTCACTTGGAAGCCCTTCTGGCTTGATGTCTTATTCTCTTTGAAGAGGTTTTTGACCTCTCAGTGATTCAGCCTTTATCTTTTGTGTCAGCCTAGCAGAAAAAAATAAAATACAGTTGCTCTTTTCTCCTCAGACTTTTCAACCTCAAATTGTTTGATTAGAAGGAAGTCTAGATGGGAATTAAGGCTGTTGGAAATAGCAACAAGCCAGGAATATTTCCCAACAGAAAACAGTCATAAAAAATGGCAAGAAACTCAGAAGCTTGTAGTATCATTTTCTAAAAAAAAAAAAAATCTGTTGGGGAAAAGAATTTGTCTCCTACCAAATAAAAACACAAATACAGCTACTTTCTATAATAGTCATTGTTTGTTTTAATTTTCTGGTTGACTGCACACCTCGGCTATGTCTTCAAGATGCATCAATAGCAGTAGAAAAGTATTAATCCAGCTGGAACCAGGGACAGGAGAACAGAAAGACAGTCAATATTTGGTGACTGAGCCAGCTCTTGAAATGCATTGCTGCAGTGAGGTAGCTGCTAGTGCAAGAGTTCTGCAGAAACACTGCTGTGCTTTTCACCTGAAAATAAAAATTTTAGCAGAGGATGTCAGAAACAGTAACTTCAAAATGTTAATAGGAAGTAAAACAGCTCCTGAGGGGAGAGGAGGCACAGCAGGAGTGCAGCAGACTGTTGCTCAGCTGCCTGGTTCATGCAGGCTACCCTGCAAATCACAGAGGAAAGTGTACGGAGAAAGTCCACTGGGTCAGGCTCCAAGAATATTTTATAAAGAGGTGCTAAGCTCTTGTTTAATTATCAAAATTAAGATAGTGAGTAAACACATTTATCAGCTATAAATGAAAAGGGACTGGCTGAGTTCCCACCACCAAGAGAAAGGACTTATATAAGCCAAAAGCTGCTGTTGTACTAAGAACATCTGCTGTACTAAGCAGGGAGGCTGCACTGCTTCTAGCCAGTGGGGTTTTGGGCCAGCCTCTAGCAGCAGTAACAAAGGAGAGGAGGCATAGCAAATTTTAAAGCATTCTCTAATGAGATTGTGGGAAGGACTACGTAGCATTTTGCCTATGAGAGAGCTCTGTGGTGCTTTTTCTTCCACTACTCCCTTCAGAGTACTTCACATAATCATTCACCTGACACCAGTTTTTTTTCTGAGAAATATCATTTGTTTTGAAGACAAACAGCTGGAATACATCTGGTGAATCTTGCTTGTGACACAGGAGTTCATGGATAAAAGGCTGAGTGAATAGCCACTATTAATTTTGCCTCCCTTGGCAATGGTGCAATAAAAAACAAAGCTTTTTACAAATGTTTTTGTTGCATTTTCCTAAAAATCCATAAGCCCAATGCTCATTATGGTCAACATGTCCCAATCCCAGTGAAACTTACATACATCATTCTGGCATTGTCCTTGTCTTTTTCATGCTCCTGCTGGCCAGAACTCTATTTCTTCAGAGAGGTGGAATGGGACATACATTTAAAGGAAAAATAAGGTTATATTGTTACCTTCTCAGATATTTTGTTTTTACCCAACCCTGCCTGTCACCTTGTTTTCATGCATATATTCAGAACCATTTTCATGTCTCTTGCAATAGGGGATTTCTTTAGAAACTGATGTACATTTCCACTTACTTACAATGCCCATAACGGCAATTTCTACCTTCATGAGGTTCTCCTGAGACTATCCTGCATTACTTACACTGAATACAAATCTTCTGCAGTTTGTGGAGGTCTGAGCAGAAGACAGTTAAGAAGAGACAATGTTTTGTTTCTCCAGAGACAACATTCCAAGGAAGGCACCTCAGTTGCATGGGTAATAAAATCTCCAGGAAAAGGAAATGGGAAATTTTAATGGTGAAATACAGCCCAAGAAAGATAGTTAAAGCTTATCCAGTGGAGGCAAGAGCTGTTTTATTACATCTAAACACTAGTGAACCCTTTATGATCACAATACAGGAAGTATAGAATAAATGCATCCTCAAGTAGAAAAAGAGAAAGAAAAAATATAAGAAAAATTAACAATAGTTTGCCTAAGGTTGCTGTCAGTAAAGTGCATCAGTCTTGCTATACATTCTTACTTATTTGTTACTAGGCATGTTCAGTTGTGTAGTATGTTTCACAGCAGAAACATACCTGTTGGGAAGAGGAGTTAAAAAATCTTGTAAGCGTATACTTTTTTTTAGGTTCTTTTTAAAGTCTTCACACATTGATATCAGCCTGCAGGATTCCATGCAGGCTCAGCAAACGTGAAGCATACAGCAAATCCTACGATCAAAGCCCAAGACTATGGTTTTCAGTGAGCACCACATGGATTTATGCTGACATTTGTGCAAGGTATCTCTTCAGCTCGATACAAGTGCAGGCATCTGTGAATTACAGCTTTATAATTCCATTTTCAATATACTGCTTGAACAGCAGCATTCACCTTTTTGTAGGCCAGAAGCATAAGCAAGAAATTAAGTGCAAAATCATTACAATGCAATCCTCATACTTTTTTCTTAATCCTTGCTTTTATTTTTTACAGTGGTGTTCATAGTCCCACAGATCCTGCAGCTGCAGAGGGAAGACAGGCAGGTGGACAGGCGCCCTGCTACAGCAGCACTGCACATCTCCAGAGGAGATGTTTCTCCAATGATGGAAGGATTGGTGATGGCAGAAGGAATCACTGTGATGTCTTATTCTTTCCATGTTCACCTGTGAAGAGGTTAACTCTACTGAACCTCCCAAAAAGCACTGCTTAGTTTCGATGCAAGGGTGTCACTATTCTTTCTGTCCAGAAAAAAATCTGTTATTCTGCATTGAACCCTACTTGAAACAGTGGATAAATGATACTGCCTAGTCCTGACGAAGAAAATCAAAAAACCCCAACCAAATATGCCTTCTTTAAAGGCGAGTCTGTTTACATGCTCAGAGCAGTAAAGATGTTGCTAACAGAAAAGTGTCCAGAGTGAGATCCAGAACTCCTGTTCCACAGGAACTGCAAAATAACCCTTGCTTCAACACAACCTGGGAGTTTCAATTTTTATTTTTCTTTTTTTTTCACAGTGCAGAGATTCAACTATTTTGGTCTTAAAACAACACCAAAATAGCAGAGATATCTATTTTTAATTTTATTTTGGAAACAAAATAGACATTTCCTGCAATCCTCTCTCACTTTTTCAGGCTACTGATCACAAAGCTTGCTGCTGAGACGGGTATCAGATTGCCAATTTCCTGTCTCTGTTTAAAGGAAAGCTGAAGATCTTTCTAGTTTCCACCTGAAGAAATCGACATACATGCTTGCAGGAATTTAATTGTGTCTTTTTCCTTTTCTTTTCTTTTGAATTCTTGAATATCTTCTTCCTTTCTCCTGAATATCCTTTAGTTCAAAAGCCCAGTAATGGAAAAGGTTACTGCATCAGTCAAGAAGCATTAGCAAATTATGTCATATTCTTCCCAAATGATTCATCTAGACCATTCACATCCACTTACCTACTACAACTTACTGTAAAAAATATGCTGCCAATTGAGTGTTTCAAATCTAACTATACTGCTCAATAGCCCAGCTGTCATGCTATCATTTTGAAATAACTCATTGATATGAAAATATATCAAAAGTCTGGAATAACACTATGGTGCACAGCTTATAGACTTGCTGTACATGCAAAAGTGGTAGAACATATAATAGAGTGCACTTTCTACAGATTTCTTGGTAGCAAATATACTTTCTCAATTTGCAACTGTTTAGCTTCCTCATTATTTTACAAAAGTGTTCATACCTTCTAGTTCAAAGTTTTCTTTTTTGAAACAAAAAACCATGATTGCAATGTGTTTCTGTGGAATTGGAAATGCCTAAACATACACTTAGGAAATGAAGCGCTTGTTTTGTTTCAAAACAACAATATTATAAATGTATTTAGAATCCTAATAGTCAAAGTTCCAACTATATGAGTTATGCATATTACCTGAGCCTTTGCAGTCTTGATCCAGACTCTATTGAAGTCCAGAGACAGTGTTCTACTGACTTGAATGAATGAGATTCTATATTTAATTTTTTTTCTCTTATATACCTTATTAATTTAGGATCTTTCTTTCAGATAGCTACACAACTTCAGTGATTCCTATTTTCTCCTAAAAGTGTTCCCAGTAAATTCTCTTTCTCTGTCTCTTCAAGCACACACACAGCTCTGACAAATCTTCAGTACTTTCCTGATATTCCTGGTTACTTTTTTGACTTTGTGATGTTATACAAGACAAGTATTCTTGCTGCCTTAGTATTCAGTATGGGTAGAAAAGAATTATTGCACTGTTTTTGTCAACAATACTCAAATTAGTTTGAAGTTGACTTTGAATGTTCTTTCCTTTAATGTTGGTCGATAAGAAACTGAACATGAGCCAGCAGTGTGCACTCACAGCCCAGAAACCAACTGTATACTGGGCTACATCAAATGGAGTGTAACCAGCAGGTTGAAGGAGGTGACCCTGCCCCTTTACTCGGCTCTTGTGAGACCTCACTTGGAGTATTGTGTCCAGTTCTGGTGTCCTCAGCATAAGAAGGACATGGAACTGTCGGAGCAAGTCCAGAGGAGGGCCATGAGGATGATAAGAGGACTGGAGCACCTCCCTTATGAAGACAGGATGAGCAAGTTGGGACTGCTCAGCCTGGAGAAGAGAAGGCTGCATGGAGACTTCATAGCAGCCTTCCAGTATCTGAAGGGGGCCTACAAGAATGCTGGAGAGGGACTCTTCGTTAGGGACTGTAGCGTATCTATGAAGAAACTGTACTATCAAGATAGGTGTACTGGAAGTAGATGTTTGTAAAAATAAATAGAAGAAAGCAGTGTTCATACGGACAATCTGGAAGAATGCAAAATATTGTAAGCATTTTGTCAGGTGTCCACAAGCTTGCAATTAAAAGGGAGATTTCACTAGTTTAAAACAATGTTTGAATTTAGGGCTGGGAGAACCTCTCTGCCCAGAAATAAGCTTTATAGACTATTGGAAGGTAAAAGTATGCCTAAGCAGAGTACGCAGAAAAGTAATAATACAATGAAACTTAGACTGAGAATAGACAGTTTTGTCAAGAAAATAAAAAGTCTAAAATGAAAAACATATAACAAGTTAGTTTAAAATAACAATAACAGATCTTGCAAAAATGTTTGGGAAAATAAAATTAACCAATTAGCAAATTAAAAGTTATTAGGGTAAAGCAGAAGATTCTGCTCTACTGCCTTCTAAATGCCTGACATCTATCTCACATACATATGTTCCCTGCACAGAATAATTTCAAGCCTGTGAATCTTTTACGGTGAAATTATGAATACTATATCATGACAAATGTAAGATTTCTTTTTGGTTGAGGGAAGGGAGAATGCCATTATGTCACCCAGGGAAAATTTTGCAAAAAATTTACATTCTCGAAGTCTCTCCCAAAACTGTAGGAAGGAACTTCAGTTTAACACAGCAAGCTCTAACCTGTTGGACACATCATATTTGAGGAGGGGGTTCTAATTACTGTGATTATGCACCATACAAGGAATCTGTAATCTGGACCTTTGTGCTTAGACTATGAAGATGATGCATGCCCCCAATCTGTAGAATAGAAGAACTTTGGAAATTAATTTTCTAAGTCAACCAATCTTCCTTCTCTGACAAAGAGAGTACAGATAGTTAAAATTCTCTGCCTTTATCACCTACCCACAAGGCTTCCAGTCCTAGGAATTGTTTTCATGATGTTTTGAGGTTTGGTTTGGGGTTTTATTTTCATTTTTAATTATTCCCTGAAGCCCTACCCTCAGAAACTAACAAGTATATCTTCTTGGGTAATCATTTATTAACTGTTTTCTCAAATATGTGGTTTTGAGTTACCTCTCCTGGGCAAACATCAAAAGGTTTTGAAATCTCAGGCTACTTTTACAAATGCATTATGGCCCCAGCTCAGGGGGTTCCAGTTCATCGTGTCATTTTGGTTATTCATTTGTTTGTTTTCCAGAAGACTGGGGTTTTTTGTTTTGTATGAGGGTTTGTTTTGCAGGAAAGTCAAGATTCTCACATATACCTGTACTCAAGGGACTCCAAGATACCACTGTCTACAGGGATACTAGAAATTGAGAGTGGGTCATCAGACTGGTTTTGCAACTGATCTTCAGAAAACAGGCAAAACCAAAAAAGGATAAAGTGAACAAAGATCATAATGTACTTTGTTTCACAGATAGGAGGGTAGCATTCTGAGTAGAGCCAGTAGAGCTGGCTCCCATTGACTTACCTGTACTCAGGATTTGTGGCATTAAGTTTTTTTGGCAGTAGGTTTGGGATGGGGCATTTGTTTGGGTTGATCTGCATTTTTTAAAGAAGAAGACATTGTGGAAGAAGATGTCAAAATAATGAGCCTTCATGTCAAAGCCTAAAGAAGGAGAAACTAGCAAGTCAGGACACTTACCTTTAGAAAATAGAGACGTGGAAGTAATTCTTTAAAAAAACTATGGCATTAGGAACAGTGCACTGGAAAGAAAGACCAAACACTGTTTAACATTGGGAAGCTGTCATATGTTGCTGGTGACGGAAGATTTAACTCTAACAGGAGCTTAGAATAAGTAGCTGGAAAATGCTAAGTCCACCTTGCATGTAATTCTTTTCTGCTCAGGATTTCCAGGAAGGATTACATGAAATTAAACTTTATTGTGGAATAAATTCTGAACCAATATCCAAGCAGTTTCTTATTAAGACAGAGTTTAAGACTGAAATAAAGTGGTTTAGAAGCCTGAAGTACACATTATTACATGAAAAAACTTAATAACTTTCAAGAAGCATTGTTTGAGAGTCAGCTCTTATTTGAATGTTGGTGCATCAGTTTAGGAAATACATATTACCTGAAATCTTTAAAGGCTGAGAGGGGGAAAAAAAGGCAGATTTCTGTTTTGCAAAAACTCTTCACAGTTTGGTTAGCGAGCAACCTGCTGTTCAAAGCTATTGGAGTCCTTGGAACCATAGATGACTATTACCCCTAGTTACTAGCAAGAATGAAAGCTATAGCTTTTACTCATAAGCATAAATTCTGGCATCAATAAAGAAAATATCAGCTTCCCAAAGGTCTTGCCCTCTAACTGAAATTTCCTCCCATATAATCCTAGCTGAGACAAAAACATATGAACCTTACCTAACTTTTTGGTCTGATTTTATTCTCTTTTCAATATAATTCCTATAAACATGCAATTTTTTTTTTTTAATCTTTTGAGAAGAACAGGAAGATATCACATGGTATTCCTAATAGGTTAAGCTAAAAAAGACCAAAAACAAGCCTATCCTGAAATTTCCTTTCTGTGTTATAACACATGTAACTACTGCCTGGAAAAGAGTTAAATTGCAGGTTTATAAACATCTCATTAGATACCTAGACATTTTGATATTACATAGTTACGATATTCTGTAATCTCTGACCTGGAAACTTTACTTCTGACTGACTTGGAAAAAAATAAACAAAAAACAAAAACAAAAAACAAAAAACAAAAAAACCCCAAAAAAAACAAACAAAAAAAAAAACCAAAAAAAAAACCACTAAACACTGGGAAGCCAGGAAAAAAAAAATAAAAACAAAAATCACTTTTGTGGGGCTTTTTTGTCTATTTTTAATGCTTATCGTCTTTTTATAATACTGAATCTGTGGATCCTATGATTTTTACATCTAGAGAAATGTTCATCTTGAGGTCATTAAAACTAATTATGATTTTAAATAAATTTTCAGCAAACATTGACTAAACATTTGACAAAAAGTGGATTTGGACACTAAAAAAGAAAATTTTATGTTTCCATCTATGCACGTACATGATTGTAGCAGCTTGGAATTCATGGGATGGAAAGTTCATTTTAAAGGAAGAAATGAGCATAAGGCACAGGCGGAAGTGTTGGGAGTATACCCTCTGATACAGAACTTAGGTCATTCATATGGAAAGGTAGAAAATCATGTTTATTACCCTAATTAAGTTAATCATGGAGGGAGGAAATGTCATGTTTTTTCTTCCATGCAATTCCATAATCACTTGGTACTTGCAGTAACATAACTGCCTCCTCATGCTTTTTACAACTGTCATCCCAATGAGTCCCTGCTTAAGACTCCAGCCCACCATATTTAATTTTTCCTGCTTTTGTTTCTAAAGAGTGTTTTCTTAAAGTTTGCTTTGAGCAAATTAAGACATAAAAATATGTAATTCACACAAATCTAAGATGCATCAACACAACCTTGTTGACTACAAAGTATGTTAACATACCTCATAACTGAATAGCAGCACCCAGAGTTCAAACTAAGACGTCTCCCATCATTAAGAACTTGCACTCCAGGGAATTCAGGACATGATGCCTGAAGACTATACCTACATCCAGATGGGACATGACGTACAAGAAGTAATAAGAACCAGGTAGATGGCTCCAAAACAGGAGAAACAGCAAAAGTCCTATTGAACTCCTGGAAGAGTTGTGAGGGGCTCCATTTTAGAGGATTTGCTCTCACCCTGTTGAGAAATGGTTGCCCCAGTGATCCCCCTGTGGTCTGGAAGGGGAGAAGAGGACTGAGGGTCTGTCAGACAAATCCACATTCTTGAGCACATAATCATGTCACCAGCACACATCCTGTGGGATGACATTGTTGTACATTTTACGTATAGTGATTTAAAAAACTATCAAGAAGTCTTAACACCTAGCAATTTGATAAGCTGGCAGCAACTACCACTGAGTGATCATATGTCATGTGCAGAGAGTTGTAAAAACGCCACATGATTTCTTTTTTTTATTATTCTTGGTTCCATATTCAGACAGAGTGTAAAGCAATTCAGTGAAAGGATTTGGGGTAATGTCCTGGTTTAAGCCCAGCCGGTAACTCAGAACCACGCAGCCACTCGTTCACTCCCCTCCTTTTCCCTCCCCCCGCTCCTGGAGGGATGAGGAGCAGAATTGGAGGAATGTAACTCCCACGAGTTGAGATAACAGCACTCCAGTAACTAAGGTATAATACAAACCACTACTGCTACCAATAATAATGATAAGAGGAATAACAAGGGAAAAGGACACAACTGCTCACCACCCGCTGACCGATACCCAGCCCGACCCGAGCAGCGATGTGGGCCAGCAGGGGGACTCTCCCCAGTTTATATCCTGGGCATGACGTGCTGTGGTATGGAATACCCCTTTGGCCAGTTTGGGTCAGGTGTCCTGCCTCTGCTTCCTCCTGGCTTCCCCTCCTCTCTGGCAGAGCATGAGACTGAGAAAGTCCTTGGCCAGAGTAAGCATTACTGAGCAACAACTGAAAACATCGGTGTTATCAGCGTTGTTCCCAGTCTGAAAGTCAAAAACACAGGACTGCACCAGCTACTAAGAAGGAGAAAAAATGACTGCTGTAGCTGAACCCAGGACAAGTAAACAGTTTTGTTTCCGATAAAGCACGTGTGTTTACATGCAAATATTCCGAAATTTATTAGTGTCCCCCAACCAGAAAAAATTGAGTGAAGACAGATTCAGCTAGCTGAGGAAAAGCTCTTCTCATCTCTCTTCCTAGCCAGTTTCTCTGGCAGCCTTCCACCAAGACGGAAATGTAAGGCTTTTTTTTTTTTTTTTCAGAAGAATAGAACTTACTGCTTTTGAAGAACGGTTCCCATCTCTGTAACTTTTGCTGCCATGACAGAATGGGAAGTACTGCACTTTCTTGTACAGCACTTTGTAAATATCAATAGATTTTAATACTAAAAGGATATACTGTTTCCCTTGACTTTAAATGCTTCTAACTTTCATTCAAATTTAATTAAAAAATGCTTAGTATCATGCATAAAAATTGAGGTGTGTAACAAACACCAAACCCTACAAACATGTAGATAAAAGTTTCAATTTTGCTGTTGTCTGATCTTTCTCAAACTTAATTTTGCAGACTTCAGTGACTTAACAAAAACATTCATGTCCAGGTTTGAAATTGCTGTAGATTAATAATGACTGAAAATCCTTAAAATAAAGCAGTTATTCAGTGATATATTGGTGGTGTCAAAGCAGCCTCCTCCCAGAAAAGCTGTTGTCAGTTCTGTCGCTAATTGGTTGCCCTAGTGTCATTCTCAGCAGAAATCAAAAGGCTGAGTAGGCAGAGATGGGCTATTTCTGGACTGTTTGCCTGTGAAAATATATGTCCAGTGGCAACACAACAGTGGCAGTTGTATAGCGCAACCTACATTTCTTCTATTCCTATTTGGTTTTAACAAGGTTATTACTTAAGTTGAAAGTAGCCATGGTGGCATCTTTAAAAAATAAGACTGTGGAACTGGTTTGGGATTTTAAAAATCTGGTGGCTACAGTAGGCTGAGTTTGGGGCTGAGTTGAATATTTTGTACCTCTGCAGTACAGAGAGATGCAGGCACCAAAGAAGGGATGGAAAAAAAATTATTAGGAGACATCACTGATCTCCTATTCTAGGTAATACAAATAATCATTTCTTCACCATATCTTTTCAGACTTCAGGCATGCAATGCTTTATAACGAACTGAAGAAATGCATGTTGTAAACAAACTTCAACAGATTTCTTCCTGTGTTTTTCTGTACTTCTCCAAGTAAACAGAAGAATGGAACTGAGTTTAATGTAAGAACTACATCACAGTAGTTCAAATGTAGAACTTGCCCAACCTGAGTGAATAGGACCGAAGTGAATGTGACCTTCATGCAACCTGGTAGCTCATGCTCTCTGAGCTAACTACTTACACAACTTGAGAAACAGTGTAAGTAAGTGAGGCAATAAATGGGTCCAGTAAACATAAAATATGTGGCTGCACAGATGCAATTTCCAGAAGAAAGCTGGATAAAGCTTCAGCTAAAGTTCTGGTATTTCACTTTACAGAAAATCTGTTATTTGCTATTTTCATCAGGTTATTAAAAGCAAACACAAACCAATATCTTCTAATGCAGACTAGAAGATATTACGAGCATTGAACTGAAGACAACTGTTGAAAACACAGACACTGAAGGTAGCTTTCCTTACACAGTCCTCTCCACTCTGCCACAGTTTCCTGGCAGGTGAGAGGATAAACATAACTCTTCATGATCAAACTCTTTTTCTAATCTTCATCTTTTAGCAAAAGTTTATACTGTTGTGGTTGTTGCATGGTGATTCATATCT
Organism: Nestor notabilis; assembly: GCF_000696875.1. Lineage (NCBI taxonomy): Eukaryota > Metazoa > Chordata > Aves > Psittaciformes > Psittacidae > Nestor > Nestor notabilis. The sequence continues at coordinate 81,928 of NW_009922875.1, read as the reverse complement.
TCCAAACTCAAATTTCATTTAGCTATCAAAGACAAATACATGCTGCTTAAAAAGTCTCTTTTGTGTCTTTTGAATGAGCTTGACTTTTTCATGCTCAGAGAAATAACTTTAAAAGAATATGAAAACAGGAAATAATTGTGCCTGTAATTTTAAATTTCATGCTTTTCCTTCATTCTCCTTTAAACTTTTGATAAGGTTGTGTTGCATCTTTTTGAAAGCAGGGAATGAGACCTTCAGCTTTTAAAGGAAAAGCCAACAAAAAATATTAAAACAAAAACTAAGTGAAACCTTTAACAGCAATTATTTGATATAAAACAGCAGAACTAAAATCATTGGATGGAAATGTAAAATTAATGATGGGTTGGGTAGAAAGAATCTCCAGAACATCAGCAGAACAAGAACTAAACAAGGAAAAAGGATTTCCAACTCTTACTAAGTGTATACGAGAATATCAGGTCCCCAAGGATCCCTCCAAGATCCCACAGTGCAGAGTTCAGGCTCTGGCAGAGCTGTGAAGTCCTTCTGTATGCACCACATGCCCCTATATTAGCAATCAACCTCTTTACCTGGAGAATCTTAGGTTCTAACTAATGGGTGATGATACTCTGTAAGGGGTTTCTATAGTAAGGTTTTAGTAGTGGGGAGCCTACGGAAGTTCCTTCTGTGAGAAGCTGCCAGAAGCTTTCCCTGTGTTGAACAGAGCCAGTGCCAGCCAGGTCCAAGACAGACCTGCTGCTGGCCAAGGCCAAGCCCTTCAGCAGTGACGGTAACACCACTGGGATAACAGTGGTGTTATCTCAGATAAACAGATTTAAGAAGGGGGCGAAAACAGCTGCACAACAGCAGCTGGAGAGAAGAGAGAGCATATATGAAAGGAACAGCCCTGTAGACCCCAAGGTCAGTGCAGAACGAGGGGAGGAGGTAATCCAGGTGCCAGAGCAGAGATTCCCCTGCAGCCCGTGGTGTGGACCATGGTGGGGGAGGCTGTGCCCTTACAGCCCAAGGATGACCCCACTCCAGAGCAGGGGGATGCCCAAAGGAGGCTCTGACCCCATGGGAAGCCCGTGCAGGAGCAGTCTGTTCCTGAAGGGCTGCACCCATGGAAGGGACCCATGCTGGAGCAGCCTGTGCCTGAAGGACTGCACCCATGGAAGGGACCCACGCTGGAGCAATGGAAGAGTGTGAGGAGTCCTTCTTCTGAAGTGAAAGGAGTGACAGGTACCACAACCAAATGTGATGAACTGACCACAACCCCTATTCTCCATTCCCTGTGATGCTGAAAGGGAGGAGGTAGAGAAAATCATGAGTGAAGTTGAGCCCGGGAAGAAGATAGGGGTGGCAGGGGAAAAGACGTTTTAAGATTTTTTAATATCTCATTATTTTGGTCTCATTTGATTGAGAATAAATAAAATTAATAAATGATAATAATTTCGCCAAGTCAAGTCTGTTTTGCCTGTGACAGTAACTGGCGAGTGATCTCTCCCTATCCTTATCTCAACCCATGAGCTTTTCATTTTATTTTTATTCCCCCAGTCACACTAAGGAGGGGAGAGATAAAGTGGCTTGGTGTCATCACTTGAGTTCATGATAACAGCAGAGAGCAAGTTACAATGTGAGGTTATTAATAAATCAGAGATGTCAAAATTCACCCACAAATCTCTGGGGTTTAATAGAAGGTGTGATTGTCTACTCTCTTCCTAGCCTTTTTAACCTTTTGTATAAACAGAACAAGAGACTGACCAGTAAGGACTAATCCTACTGGCTTGGTGGGAGGGCAAACTGGTTGGAAGATGGCCCAGAAATTTAATCTATTAATCATGATAAAAAAGTCATAAAGGGGGAGCTAACAGTAGAGAAATGTAATCCATGAGAAGGCAAAAATAAAACAAGACCTATTGGTAAATTGAATAAGATGCCTAACGATATCATCTTCATAAGCAAAAGACAGATTGCCCAGATGCGCCCGGTACTCAGAAACAGTTCAAAATAAATCAGAATCCTAGTAAAAAGTTAGAAGTTATCATAAAGATCATATAATAACTTAAATGCTGGGGGATTTTTTTTTTCTCAAGTTAAAGGGAGAGTTAAAGCTTCATATTCCCTAGGTAGAGGAAGCATGATTTTTTTTTACTTGATTTTATTTTTTGCTAGTTGGAATCAACAAAGGACACTCCATCTGAAGACAAAAAGGCTGCTCTTAGCTTTTAGCAAATATGAGACTACTTTGTAAAAGGACATCCCTTCTCTTGTACAGTGCACTTGTTAATGAGAAGCCTTGAACAGCAAATCTGTCAGTTATTGACAAATAGCTTTCTCAGACCTCTGGAGACTTTTAATAAGATGCCTGCTTTTGTGAAAGGTGATCAGGTTTCTCAAGGACAGCTTTCCAACAGTATCCTGCTTTCGGTAACTCTTGAATATTCAGTAACCTGAGAAGAAATCAGTTACTTCCCTCAAGCTCATGGCTACTGTTCAGGATGCAACTGGCCTTTTTTTGCTGTGAGGGCACACTGCTTACTCATGGTCAGCTTGTCTACCAGGACACCCATATCCTTTTCTGCAAAGCACCTTTCCATCTAGCTAACCCACAGCCTGTACTGATGTATGGGGTTATTCTGTCCTAGGTGCAGAACAATGGGTTTCCATCAGCCCATGACTTCAGCCTACCAAGGATCCTCTGAGCAAGATCATTGCTCCCCTTCCCAGTCATAATCAATCCCTTTCTGAAATTCAGTATTGTCCCTCAGCTTTTTGAGGTACACTCTGGTTCATTATCCAGATCAGTAACAAAGTATGACAGTGTGAGCCCCAGTACTGATCCCTGAGGAAAGCTGCTAGTAACTATATAGCAGCTGGACTTTGTACTGATGATCTCAAACCTTCGAGACCAGTGGTTCACCCAGTTTTCCACAGTTTTTTGCAGACCACCTATCCATTCCATATGTCACCAGCTGAACCACAAGGATATAATGGGAGACTCTTTCTAAAGTCAAGGTAAATATGCAAAAAAATTTCAAGTCATGTCAGATTTTGTTTCAAGAGTTTTCATCCACAACTGTAAAGCATTCCAAACCCAGTCATATTTGTACTGTGATGTATAAATATCTGAAAAGTATAATAAGCTTGAACAGGAGATTAGCAGCTCACAAATATATATATATATGCACATATGTTCATGATGACATTTTGACCCTTATGACTCATATTTGAACATGATGAAATAAATACAATGTCACTTTCGAGGCTATTAAAGTCAAACTAATATATTCATAGCTGACTTCTGGCTTTATTAGGGGTGCAGAGAGGTTGCAAAAGATTAAAAAAATGTAAGAGAAAAACACTGCTGATGAGATAGGTTATAAAATCAACAGCAAGATTAAAACTGATCCATTTTCAGTACAAAAAGAGAAGGAAGAGCAGAGAGAAACATTGTTCTTGAAAGAGAGGAAAAAAGCTATACAACTAAAAGGGAAGCTTAAAAACTGACTTCATATTAATATTGTTGTTTTAAAAGATCTCTTTGAGACCATCTCTGAAAATCATGGCACTCTGCAGGGGAGAGGAAACAAACTTTGGAAAAAAACTCCCAATGGAGGAAGCAGAATGTTTTCACCAAAAGCGAAGTGGTCAGTTGGTAGAATTGCTTCTTGTCGTGCACGGGAAAGAGCAAGTAATGTTTAAGATATTACTTCAGGTCCTTAAACATATAGACACTTTGTAGCGTAGACAGGAGGGATTTGGCTACAACATTAACTCATTTTAATCTGCCCTTTATGTGAGAGGAGAAAAGGACACCTACTTTAGTTTATCTAAAGTTAAACAGAAGATCCCACAAAGAAATCACAGAAAGAAAATGTCTTTGAAGGCTTAGGAGTGCCTTTCCAAAATTAGGCTCAGAGGATATGACAAACCTTATACCTCTTGCTTTTCAGATCATGCTGCAACAGCTATGTTTACAAAAGTGCTACCATTAGAGAACAAAATTTGACAACCAAATCTATAACATCATCTATTCTACAGACTCGCTTTTACATTTTAGTAATTACAAATATACTTATTTATTTAAAGTATATAATTAGGTCATTACTCATATTTGGTTTTCATTTTTTAAATTAAGGCATCTATGTGTGCTTTAAAATTATGTGGTTTTTTCTATCCTAGATTAGTAAATACAATGTTCAACATATGATGTAGGTAAATATTCAGCCAGCAAATGATGAATTCTTGAAGGCAAGTAGATATACTCTTGGTTTTGCTGCTACTCAGAACTTCCATCTTCTGTGCTCTGAATGTCAGGGTTTGTGGTAGTAAAAGGGATCCTACTGCAAGTCTCATGATGATCTCTTTGGTCAGTGGACCAAACAAAAGAGAGGCTTTTTTTGTTGGCCAGACACCCAACAAGAGCCTCACAAGCTGAAATGGGAGATAGTTCTGTACACTTTCATTCCTGCCTTATAATTTGTCTATACAGCATAAATCGGGACTTTTTTCTGTATTAACTATGTCTAATTAGTACAAAACAGCCCTGAGGTTTTTGTTATTGAGGATATAATTGCCTAATCTGTGCTTCCACTTCCATTTGCCTTTCAGGTACAAAAAACCAAATTGATATTCATGGAAAAGGATAAAAAAAGAGGAATATTTATATGTGTGAACACTTGTAACACAGCTACATTATAGTTTCTTTGTGTAACTATTCCAAATGAAAATCAGTATAAAGAGAAAGGACATGCACGTATTAAAAAGGGCTGAAAAAAATAAAAACTACAGGCTGCCGTTCACCTTTCAAAAAATTAAAACTCAAACTTAGCACAAATTGAATGTTTATATATATCCAAAACATGTAGTTGATTATGTTTTACATAGTCCTCTAAAATAGATTTTCAGAAACTGCACTGTAGGAAGAAAGATACATGGAAAGATCTTTACTTTTGTAAAGACAACATATCTGTACATTACTTTTCTATATTTGAGTTTATGTGATTTATTTCATATAATAAGTTGTCAATGAATCTAAAACTGTTCTTCCTTTAAGCATGCAAGTCACTTGGCTAAAACCTGCAGATGTTTAATATTCATCAAAGTGTCTACAGGGATAAGAATTTAAATCTCAGATGAGCACGAGTGCAACCTCATCAGAAAAGAACATTAGCTTCAAAGCAAAAAGTTTAAAGGATGCTCAGCACTATGGCATTTGGATACTTACAATACTGAAGGCTTCCTTTTAAGCACAAGTAGCTCTAACCTGGCGGATGGCAGTGTCCATAATAATCTTTAGTGAAATCTTTCTGATCCTTGTCTTCCTCTTGTACTGAATGTAGAAAATGCACACACCAGCATTCAAACCATCAGCACAACATATCAGGAAATACACACCCGATAAGGTAGATTACTGTGCCTGTGCATAGTCGTGACTGGAGATTCCCTTAAATATCTTAAAGACAGGCATGTGGCAGCCTGAGCGCAGCATGAAAAGAAATGCATGGAACAAGTTAGTGCTCCAACACAACAGAACTGCTGTGATTTCATTTGTAGAGTGAGCAATGAAAATTTGATAAATAACTGTGTCCATCGGCCCCTGTGTTTGTGGTTAATTTGAACCCTTTCATGTGCAAAACCAAGTTCAGTAAGTGTTGCAGAGCTATAATGCATTTGCATGTCTGCACAGCAGCTCTCCAGAGGGATTCCCTATTGTGAAATTACTTTTTTTTTTCTCCAAGAATGTGTGCTATTAGCTGTTGCCCAATATTTTGAAGTGGCAAAGATGATATAATATTGAAAAAAATACTTTTGACTTTTCTTGGGCTTGGTGTTCTTCTGCCATCCTACCAATGCCACAATTTATGTAAGGTACATTAATAAATCCAGTTTGTCCTCTCACAGAAACCATTATCAACATTCCAACCCTCATCACATAGATATGAAAGGGGTTACAATTTGTGAAGCAGAGGATCATCAGGCCAATTAAATTTTAGTACGAGAGAGTTATTATCCTATCAACAAAACTGATATTGTCATAACCCATAATGAGAAAGATATATATGATAACATCATACTCTTGTGAATACAGTAGTTATAGGTAAGTAGAAGAAGAGTTTGTTCACACCACGAAGTTTAGAATGACTTCTAATAAGTTTCTGGTTTCTATCAGGACAAGAGTTTGACCTTAGGAAAGTTTTTGACAAAAGACAGGGAAGTTTGGTGGAACATGGAACGAGGTCTTCCATCATAAAAATAACAAATTCCCAAATGGTTATTACAGTCATCCTTGGTCATTATGCAGGACCTTTTCAATTTTGCATTTACATGAACTAACATGAAAAAAGTTGAAACAGGGACCAACATTCACCTCTCCAAAATGCTGAATGAGTTCTCCAGCTACCAAGAAACTATCTAATCTTTCATGGAATATGGGTGTGTGCCTGACTTCTGATTTGTGGGTGTTTTTCCTTTTTATTTAAACAACTGTTCATTACACCTACAATGTTCACCACAATTAAACAAAAAATTGCATATTAAGACCTAAAAAGACTTGCCAAAAAGAGTTCAAATGAAGAAAATGTTTCACTGAAAAGTTCTCCAAATTGCAACCAGTACTATTACTTTAAAGATGACAATGTTAAGAAATTTTATTCTTTCCTGAAGGGAGTTTGGAGAGAAAGGGTATGTATTTCTAAATATACTCTATTTCTCTTGCTTTTTGTTTCAGTGATGTAAAGATAAGCTAGCTGCCAAACTGTCTCCATCCCTGACAATGCACTGAAATCCTGTATCCCATATTTGGAGTTTTGATGGAGATAGGTAGTTTTTTGTAACTAGTCACCTAGGCATCCCAGTAAAACTGGGAATTTAAAGTAGCTCAAGCTGGGTTAGCCAGGGATTAGTCCTCAGGTAGCTTGGATAGACAAATGTGACCAAGTGAAACAGTGGGACACTAAAAGTGACATAAGGACCCCACAGCTCAACTACCAGTACCATCTGGTAATATCTGTGTGTAGGTGTTTCAGTTGATGGAGGCAACAAGCCCTTTGATTATAGTAATGTAGTGGAGATGACTACAGTTGTCACAAATATGACCTAACTACATTAGTAGGTGTGTGAAAATCATTACACCAACAGGAATTATAAAATGGTTATTGTTGGACAGGCTGGGGAATGATTTTATGATTTATTGGTTAAGGACATAAAGATGAAATTACCCTTTCTATACACATCAGTTAAAAGAAAAACCTGTAAGATGTCATACATACATTTCCTCTTTTTTTGAAGAAGCAGCATCTATTTCTATAACCGACAACTTCATTAGTGGCAGAAAAATGCAAAAAAGGGGTAAACATATTTGAATTAATACTATTGCAACAAATTTCTGCTGAAGAATATTTCCCAAATAACTACTCTGTGACCCTAATATTTTTTCCTTTTACCATTTCCAAATCTGCCTGAAAACAGAAATGTGAAGTGATTCTCTGTTACTGACAGATTCCATATACTTTGCTTCCTGCTGTTTGTACCATGTTTATGTAATGCAGGAAAACTTTCTTTCACTCCAGTTTTGACTGGAACCAGCCCCAAAAAAATAATTTGGGAAATGTTTTTGTCAGCATGACTAATTCTTTTTCAAAAACTGCCTCTTTTTTTTTTTTTTTTCCGCTCGATGGACTCTGTGTGAAAATATCTTTTTTTTCAAAATGTCAGCCCATGATGTTTCAGTCAGATTTTTCCATCTTTGGAAATAGACACCCTTACTGCTTTCCATTAGCAGCTTTGGATTTTCTGTCAAAGGTTTTAAATTCCTCTCTTGTTTTTGGACTTCATAAGATAATGACATTTTTTTTCAAGATTTTCCTGTAATAATAAAAGAATTGGAATATTTTATTTTGTTTAATTTAGAAATATTCCTTGGATATAACTCATAATCTGAAAGGAAAGAGTCTTTACCAAAAAGAAAAAATGGTGGAAATGTGTTTTAGCTCATTTTATAACAGCTAATATGATGAAGGATATCACAGAGATGCTATAATTCTGCACAGGACAATGTAATAGAATTCATTATTTCTAATCCTGTCTATCTCATTTGGTTTTGGTATTCCCTGTGGTAGTGTTCTCTGAAAAACTTGTTAGGAAAAATATATAAAACTAAATTAGCATAAGCATAGGAAAACAGGAAAGAAAGTGGTCTTTCAGGTCCCACCTTTTTTTTTTTTCTGAAGGCACAATATGCCTAAAGAAATTGACATCTTTAGAAGCAAGGCACCTTTGGGGCTGGACTCAGTCACACATTGCTTTTTAGTTCTTTGATATAACGAGGATAAGGCTGAGAAATGAAGGGATCTCAGTATGTTTGATTCTGGTCTGTCAACTGCAAACTTTCTGCTAATGTGGATCTAATACTGACAAATAAGACCACGTCCTCAATAACTCATACTGAAACAGCTTGTATAATTGCAATCAATAGTCTGTGTTTCAAAGACCCCTGAGTTTTGTTGCACTGATTTTCCTTCACTTTCACAAGTTTTATGGAACAGATGTAATGACATTGAGTGGTAGAAGAAACTTACCATAATATTACAGAAACACTATCATAATACTGTAATACAAAATACAAAACAGTAATATCTGTAGTCATTTTCATTATCATAGAAAACCATTTTTTTGAGGAAGTTTACTTTTATAAAGATAAAAAATGTAAGCTGAGTCCTCAAAGAAAACTTTTATACAGTTTTATTGAGCTCCTAGCAGTGCCTTTCAATAATATCTAAATCTCAACTTTTCTCCTCTCCAGATACAAACATTTCCTTCCTTTTCTGCTAGCCTTCACCTCATGAAGCTAATATTTTTGAGAAAAATCCAGTTCTGGACATCTTCCCAATGGATGGTCTCAATAAAGTACATTCTGTTTTAAAGGCACTAACCTCAAAATAATGGTGTTATCCTTTGGGATCAGTTTTCAAATGTATCATCCAGCTGATCTCTGTTTCTATTTCTTTTTGCAAGGCTGAGAATTTCAGTGGTTCAGTGGACTGCAGCTGTGATGAAAACTGATGACCAGTGAGGGCAAAGTGGTTCATCACAGGGTCTGGAAATATAAAGCAGTTTTTTGAGATAGATACAGGCTTATTGTGTACACAGACTTAAATTCTTTACCATTAGTGATGATATATTTCAGAAGCTTGAGAGCTGAATCAGGCAGTAGGGGTTTTATACCAGAAATGGATAGAAAAGTGTATTTTGAGGAATTAACTTTGTTCCTAAAGGCTACCTCAGTCAGAAAGCTCTGACTTTTCTAGCCATGAATTGGACTTTGTAACTGAATTGCCCCTCAGATTTCTTTCAATCAGACAAGAAAGCAAGCAGCAAAATAGCTCATATCATTGACATTTTAGACTGTGCTTGGGGGTGGAGGCTGTTGTTTCTATTGGCTTATCAACAGCAACATGACCCTTTGTCCTGGGTTCAGCTACAGCAGTCATTTTTTCTCCTTCTTAGTAGCTGGTGCAGTGCTGTGGTTTTGATTTTCAGCCTGGGAACAACGCTGATAACACTGATGGTTTTAGTTGTTGCTAAGTAATGTCTACACTGGCCAAGGACTTTCTCAGTCTCATGCTCTGCCAGGGAGGAGGGGAAGCTGGGAGGAAGCAGAGACAGGACACCTGACCCAAACTGGCCAAAGGGGTATTCCATACCACAGCACGTCATGCCCAGTATATAAACTGGGGGGAGTCACCCGGGAGGCCCACATCGCTGCTCGGGTCAGGCTGGGTATCGGTTGGCAGGTAGTGAGCGGTTGTGTCCTCTCCCCGTGTTATTTCCCTTATCATGATTATTATTGGTGGTAGCAGTAGTGGTTTGTATTATACCTTAGTTAGTGAACTGCTGTTATCTCAACCTGTGGGAGTTACATTCCTCCAATTCTCCTCCCCATCCCTCTGGGAGCACGGGGAGGAAAAAGGAGGGGAGTGAGCGAGTGGCTGCGTGGTTCTGAGTTACTGGCTGGGCTTAAACCACAACTCTTTTGACGTGTCTCTAGGTGTATGTTCTTCTTTTTATCATACTGGGATGTGGGAGTGTAAAGAATGAAGGACCTCTTGCAATTATGAAACTTGCTGCTTTCAAAAGGGTCCCAGAAGGTTCTTCTATAAGAATGACACATTTCCTTCTGCTTTTGATGGATACTTATTATTAGACATTTTGATTAAAACTGAGGGAAACTTGTGAGTTCACTTTCCATTCTGTACTTCAAGCATGGTGTGCCAATTTGGAAAGGTTAAGTCAGATTCTGCCATTCTTGCTCACTTTCAGCACAATTTCTGGAAACTTTTGGATGAGTGGGCCATACCACAAACGTGTTAGTTACTAAACAAGGGTCTATTACCAGTTATTAAAGATGTCACAATTTAACCCATAATAAAGTGAACCTAAAATTGATACACTTGAGTGTGTTTGCAAATGCACTGCAGTTCATTGTACCTAAATTTCCTTATAAATATTAATAAAAGCTAAAACTCTGCTGATAATGCATTACATTCTGAGTCTGGACAGCTGCTGTAAATTGGACTCTGCTAATACTATACATCAGAGCAATAAAAGTGTAGCTCTTCTGGTTCATCCTAGCCACTGCACAAGAAAAAAAATCATGTAATGGAATTTTAGATACTTGACATCTCTGTGCTCAAAGATCTGAACTTTATAGAGAAGTTATGCAAGAGCCCTATAATATCTTGAACTGGAGAGTAATCCTTGACCTTAAAATTTTCACATCCTTTGAGCAGATACCACACCCTAGGAAAGAAGATATTTTACATAGGTATAATTTCTTGTAGACCTACATACGTGTTTTCCCTAGTGGGGAAGCAAACATTTATTGGGGTTCTGTTCCCTGTGCCTTGTTTGAGAATGCAAGAAGGAAAGATGGCCTAAGCTGGTCTAACAGTCTTCTCTTGCCATCCTAGCAGCTCACCCAGTGGAAAAACAAGCCTAGATTTCTGTCTGAGAAGAGACTTAACCGGCTCTTGTTGGGGAGAAAAGTGAGCACCAGAATTGCAAAGTGTGATTGAAAAGTGAATAGGATGTAAACATGGAATTAATCATAGAATCATAGAATAATTAGGGTTGGAAAAGACCTTAAGATCATCTAGTTCCAACCCTCCTGCCATGGGCAGGGACATGTTACACTAAATCATGTCACCCTAGGCTCTGTCCAACCTGACCTTGAACACCACCAGAGATGGAACATGGACAACTTCCTTGGGCAACCCATTCCAGTGCCTCACCACTCTCACTGTAAAGAACTTCTTCCTTATATCTAACCTGAACTTCCCCTGTTTAAGTTTGAAAATTGAATTAAATATCATTTTATGATTAAAACTATCATACAGAATGTCATGATCTTTAGTTTCTTTTTTGTTATAATGTTTCTCTTGCTTCGGAAAGTGTTTTCACATCTAGATTTATGTATCAAAGCATACAGAAAACTTTTGTAAAGAAGGTTATTAGAACTGAACTTTTTTTTTAGTATATGTAATTAATGAGTGTTAACATAGATACTAATAAGATTCATTTCAAAGAGTATTATACATCTGTTTCCCACATTTTAGAGGACACAAAAAGCCTCACTATCCTCCTTTCCACCTTTGTAGTGGCCACACTAAGTTCCTGAATGAGTTACATTTTGCAGATTCCACATTTCATATTTTCAGTCATCAGAGAGTTATGTTTGACTTGAAATTGTATCCATGCTGAGTTCTCAGCTGATCTGTTTCTACTATGGTTAAGTGCTGGGGCTCTACGAATGCTATTAATTCCCACCTTCAGCCAACACAGCCAGTGAAGGATGTGTCGAAAGGTCTGTCTCTTTCAGCACGTGAATTCAAACAGATGATCACTACAGCACACCACCTTCTATACATCAGTGTTGGCTCCAGCTGGCTAACAGCAAATACTTTTAAGTACAACTGGTATCTTACTTTTCAAACAAATAACCCTGACAATGAACACTTTTAGATTAATACAGTGTTTCAGAGAGCTGGAACTAAACTAACTGGTGATGTTTAGCAACTGTTGGAAGCATGATCTGGAGCCACAAGGACCTTATGTCTCATCTTCAGAAATAATGCCTATTAGATTGTGAAGTCAAAGAGAAATTGATGAATGTTGTGATATTTTGTCATCTTTATCAAAATAGTAAATGATAAATACAATAAATTAAATAGCCAAGCACTGTTATAAAAAAAGAAGCTGTGTTCTTTCTCTTCAGAACAGATTTGGATATTGCTATTTGATAGAAAATTATTTAGGGCTGAGAAAAATTCTTTGTCCTTGACCCACTATTTAACCATAAAAATAATAAATACTCTAAGGAAGAAGCACTGCTAATTGAGTTATATTTAGATAACCCTGTACGTAAAAGGGCAAGAAAGCAATGGAAATTTGCTATCTTCTGGTTTAGACTGAGAAATAAAGCAGTAAGCATGTTGTTACCTTTTCTGGCAGTTTTCTTGTGAGAATCTTCCTCACCACTCTACACTAATAATAAAAACATCAAAAGAAAGAATTCACAACAAGATCCTGTTGATGAAGAGCTTTTCACACATAAGCTTCACAATATAGGTCAACAAACCTGCATAAAAGTTGTATCTAAAAGGAGTTCATTAACATTTTAATTATACATAGTTCTAATTAAAAAAAATAAAATATAAATTCCATTTTCTTTTTCAGCAACTGTGACCAAATCAAGAAAATCTTGATTTCACAGCTGTCATATTAGTTTTCTAAATGTTTTATTTATCATATTTTTCCTTTTTTACTCCATTATTCTGTAACCAACAAGAAATATAAAGAAAATGCCATGTGGATTTTTTTCACATTCTACATTCAAACATGCTCTGCTGGAGACTGAAATGCCCTTGATGTTATATGACAGCTGATAGCAGTATATTGCAGTAGATGGTATATTTGCAAAAGATAAATCCTTGTTTTCTACAGGCAACCGCCTGTGCTCCACCATTGTGTGGCATGTTCCACCAAGAATGCATTAAAACCAGTCCTTCTTATTTTGACTTAATAAGCTGTTTGGCTTGGATAGAAGGATGGTTTCTATTTATTTATTTTATTTCATTTTATTTTATTTTTTAATGAGCAAGTCTTGTGACTGTATCTTCTGTGATTTCTCTTTTATTTCTATCTTAAAAATCAGAAACTCTCCTCTCTGTATCTGAGACCCTTCGTGTCTCTTCTGCAGAGGCTCACTGTCTTTTGGAGGATCCCTAAATTCTTTGATTACTTCTTCCCTTGTCTTTCAATTGCTTAGATAAGGAGGGGGAGGAATCATCATTTTTAATCTGAGAAATTTTCTCTTTCTCAGTGAAAGTGGTGCCTACCCACGTATTTATTTCACACATAGATTTGCCTGGCATCAGCTAACTCACCACTGTTATGCCCAAATTTCTTTCATTAACTGGGTTCCATCAAGTTGTGGTGTTGTGCGCTCTTTCCCAATCTGATCTTTACTTCCTGCTCAAGTGATCACCACCAGTGGCAACCCTAATAGACGCATCTATCTGTTCGTGATGGCTGCATCATGACTCAAAGTCGATTTGGAAGAGACAGGTAACAACACAATAGTTAAGGGCTAATCTGAGCAACACCCCACCCTTAACAACAGTGCTGGTCAAGGTCTGACTCAAGCAAAGTTTGAAGGAAACTAACTTCTGTAGTCAGCATGCTAGTGCAACTATGAGTCCATTTCTTACTCCTTAAACAGTGGGCAGCCCAGGACCTGTTGAGCTCTCCTGCATGGCAGTGGACTGCAGGCCAGGATCTCCCCTTGAGAAGGGATACCTCTTAAAGTTACTCCTTGAAGCTGAGAGCTTTCTTGCTGCAGCAGATTCTTGGTAAGTGATTAATAGCATGCTACACTTTGAAATCTTAGCTAGGTTGATTGTGCATATATAATCCTTTAGACATAAACTGTCGAATAAGTCTGAGACTCAGTCTGGATCCAGCTGCACCTAGGCTCCTCTGTGAAGAGTTCAGAGCACAAGAACATCCTTTTTGAACCTCATGACTCAACAGGAAGATCTCCCAAACAGTTTTGTCTGATCCTGTCCTCTATGCAGTAAATACTCAAGTGTACCTTGCCATCAAATTTTGTTAAACCACTGTCACACTTACCAACAAACTTTGTTAATTTACAGTTTTATTTCAGTAAACATATTGCTACTTCACTTTTATGAGTGAAGTGCATGACTCCATCCATGACAGTTGTCCTGCACTCTCTCATATTAATTTTACTACAACACCTTAAAAAAATTGAATAATTACCCAGAATTATTCATGAAAACACATCGTTTCAGTCATTCTCAATGGTCAATAAATATTTTTTTGTATATGAAGCTCCTCCTTGAAGGCATGTTTACATGCACACTGCAGTGCTATTATGGATACAATTTGATATCTTCAAATACAATAGCTTAAAAACCAGAAGTAATTCTGCCACCCCAGAACAGAGTCCTGCATAAGTTAATTTATAATGTCAAAAAACATTATGGTACTCCATCTGCTATGGCAAGGTTGTTTTAGACTTTAAAAAAAAAAAACCACATGTTAGTAATGCGGTTATGTGAACACAAAAGCTGACATAGCATGACCTTGGTACAACCCACCAGTCCTTTGTATTATAATAGCATTTAATATATGTCCCTGTAACCTCCTTGTATCCAGAAGAATATAGTGTACTCATGATCACTGTACAATTATTTAATATCTTAAAATATCAAATCTGAGAAGCATTGCATTCTAAAGAACATCCACTCATATGCAATAGTACTAGTTATGTAATTCAGCTAGAGCTTTTTACATGCTTACTGCTATGAATTCTCCTGTATAGCAAATACTGTTCCCTGCATACACACATACTCTTCTCCCATGTTATTTCCTATGAGGAGAGGTTGACTTCAAACTCAGTGATTAAGGCTCATTTGATCAGTGGCTCATGTTACCATGGCAATGCAAAGGCATCAAAGTCAGTTCTGTGAAAGACAACTGAGCTGATGCCAGCCACCTCCTCACAATAATTTTGCCAAGTCTCAGACAATTCTTCACCACCGAAAGCACATCTGGGCATCTCCAGCATACCCTTACCCATCAGTCTATGCCCTAAGCAGTATCAAAATCAGAACAGCGGACTGCATGACATTTCATGCTTGTCATATGCATACCTTGCATTCGTTGATTTCCGTCTGAAGACATTTCTTGTGCGAGTCACTTTCCAGTTGTTTTTTAAAATGGGTAGACAGCATACTCACCAACTCTCAATTACAAACATTTTATAAGAATGTTCTAATTCATAGCTTCTTCCTATGGTCCCTGTACCCACTTTTCAAGAATGCTGTAAAATCAGTGTGGATAATAAAATGTAATGTGTAGAAATGTTTTAGCAAGAAAAATGTAACTACCATCTCATTGTCTTGAAAACAAAGAGGGAAGATTATAGTGGTAGCCTCAAAGTGAAATAATACTCATTCAAATTTGAAAAGTATTTTCTTAACCTCAGCTTGGAGCCAGAATAAGACCAATTAGATGTGCTCAATAACAAAATAGACTCCTTGCAGCACAGTTTTGTTTTATAAGATTAATAAAAATAACCATTTACTTAGGAAATTTTTCAGTATGATATTTTCAGAGATAAAATTCCTAGGCTTATTTATTGAAATTAATTATTTAGTTTACAGCACAAAAAAATATCAGATCTCCAATGGGTCCATTTTCT
>NW_009922875.1:46730-66131 GCF_000696875.1 Nestor notabilis | reverse complement strand
TCCCTAATGATAAAGATTCATTTTATTTTTATAGACAACATTATAGGCATTATAACATTTGATGTAACAATTCTTTGCTGCAGCTATGAGAATCCAGACATGTCTAAAGATTATTTAAACTATGCGTTGGAAGGTTTTGCTCTGCAATTCTTATCCCAGAAAAGGATCATAAATACATTCTGGTAAACTACTCCTACCTTATTTAGGCAACATCTGAGCTGTGATAATGCCCATAAGCTTCCATTTGACAAGTTGGACCACTATGTTAAGAAATGTGCTATCTTATAGAAAGTACCTTTACAAAGACAAACCAGAGAGTACTGGTGGATAACAAGCTGAGCACAATTCAACTTTGCTTCATGGCAAAGGCAGCCAACTGTCTCTTGGGCTGGAACAAGAAGAGCATTGCCAACAGGTTAAGGGAGGTGGTCCTTCCCCTCTGCTCAGCACCTGTGAGACACATCTGGAGTGCTGCGTCCAGTTCTGGGCTCCCCAGTACAAGAGAGTCATGGAGAGAGGCCAGTGAAGGGCCACGAGTATGAGTAAGGCAAGAGTTTGGAGTGTCGCTCAAATCAGGAGAAGCTGAGAGATCTGGGGATGCTTAGCTTGCAGAACAGAAGTCTGGGGGATCTTATCAATGTGCATAAATATTGATTGGGGTGGGGTGGGGGGGAAGTGGCTGGAAGCAAAGAAGTTAGGAAAAAAGCTGTGCTTCACTCAATGCATTATATGGCTGGCAGCTCTAATCAATAAAGCTTGACTGTTTTATTAACACTTGCAGGTTTCAAGGCAATTTGATAAGCACAATTAAACTTCAGGGATTTAGGCATCAATCACAGTACAGAACTCGATATATCACCTTCCTGTGAAGATACTTCTATCTGATCTGAAGTAAAAATACACAGGATCTCAGAAAGTCATTTTGAAAAGCTGTTAGAGACCCAATTCTGACTCCTTTGTGAATAGTTGACCTCCAGGTCAGCTATCAGTGCTAGCTTGATTTCATTGCAGTGGAGAATGATTTATTCCTTTGCGTAAGCAAGTCTTTGTATCCAGGACAGGAATATTAAAATCAGAGCTTTTCGTACAGCTATGAACACTACTGAATATTTCTTTTCTGAATTCAAAAGTTGAGGGAAAAAAAAAATCTGTTAAGACACCAGATAATTATGGAAGATGAAGAGAGACAAAAGGCAGGAAATAAACAAAGAAAACACAGGAAAGAACAGAAAACAAAAATATCATTGGGGGGAAAAGAAAAGAAAAAAGAAAAAACCCACATGGGAGATTTAGACTGTATAGATATGAAAAAAAATTACATATATATATATACATATGCATATATAAATGACACCAGTACACCAAAGTCATGAAACAGACAGAATAAAAGTGCTGAAACAACACCATGAAATAAGGACACCCTTTATTAAAAAGAAAATTTGCAAAAGAAACAGAAGAGGTGATTAAGATTTCATTCAAAATGTTTCATCATTAAAAAAATGGGATTATTGGTACGTGATTTTCAAAATTGTTGAGATTATGCAAGGCATATGGGTAATTTCCACAAGGTAACCACAACATTTCTGAAAAGGGCCGAAGAGATCTTTCATTTCAAGGTTGATGGGAGAGGGCTCACCCTCCAAAAGTTCAATTTCTGTCTCAGTTTCTGCTGTCTAATCCAACTACTTCCATTACATCAGTTGAGTAGTCCTCAGGTCATTAAATGCATAGAAGACGTTTCGAGTAAGTTTGACTTCTCTGAGTTGAGTGCGCTCCTGAGGCTCCCTGAGTGAGAGATCTAGTGCAATAGAAGAACTGGGAGCAGAACCAACTGTTCCAGTGGCTCACAGATGGCTTTGTTTTTTTCTAGAAGTATATTCCATCTTTGTCGCACCTTTTAGGCATTTCTTCTTGACATCTGGACAAATACCATTCTAGGGTAGTGACTTCACATAATGACAGAAGACGTATGGAGCACCATTTTAGAAAGAAATGTCTGGTCCATCAACAATTACAGTCTTTACAGTGTCTCTAAAAGAGACTGAAAATAGTGAGCCTGTACAGGACCTAAGTTCCCTTGAGGATGGTACCTCCAGCTTTCAGGATCCAGGGTGACCTATTGGGAAACAGTGACAAAGAGCATGTTTCCAAAGGTGTCTGCTGTAATGGTAGTGAGCTGCTAGCAGGTACATCCGCTTCCTGGGGACCCATATCCCCAAGCACAGAGACCTACAACTTTTAAGCTCCATTCATTCAATTATTTTGCCACTATTAGTAATTCAAGACAATCCAAATGTCCTAAAGTCATCTAGCCCCCACACCATAGACCACAAAGCTCCGTTCATTCCTGGAGAAGAGTTTACTGCAAAACAATTTCTCTGAAAAGTGTTCTTGTTTTGGAACAGTGTGTTTCAATGATGTTCTGTTTCTCTGAAAATATTCTAACAAATTTTTTTGTGCTACTCTAATTGCAGCTAAAATACCCAACCACCTGTTACACTTTCTGCATGTTTGGAATATTTATGTCAGGAATTAATTTTAGCTGTTTCTCCTTTAGAAGCCCTACATTGTCTCTGACAGTCAGGGCATTGGTGTTCACGTGCATGGCCTCCTTGGGCTGCCATGCTTTGCAGCCCTGTTGCACCATCTGGCTCTTTTCACTTAAATTCTTTAAACTGGGGAAGAGGGACTCTCATTGTCTTGTAAACCAAGGTGCTGGAGGAACTAAGTTAAAACAGGTAGTCAGAATAAAATGCTGCTCTTTTGTTCCTAAATGTTCTAGCAACCAGAAAAACAGGAACACCATGCTGCTGAATGTATCATTGCTGGTGTCAAAGCTGATACACAACTGCACAGGTCAATTCACATGACTCAAACCAGGTTTTTTTCAAACATTAAGCAACATTACCAAATGAATGGCAACATCCAGTTGCCTTAAGTCATGTTTTCAAGGTTTTCTATACAACTGTGACAACACAATACTTCTTCAGTCTCTTGTGGTTTTGAATTTTACTTTTTATTTTATTTTATTTTCCCTTTTTCTTAATGACAATTAGAAGTAAGAGCTAGGAGAGTAGCCAATACACAATACTGCTATGTGTCTGACAGACAGGAAAAAGAGGACAGTGTTTGAAAGCAGGAGGGAAGATGGGAATAAATGCTTCCCCATTCATATTTCCATGCATGTTATCAAATCTTCCCCAGTGTATGCACACACGCATTAAAATCTCATCCATATCTGTAGAGAAGTGAGTATTATATTTAGCATGCCAATTTACACAGGCTGATTAAGGTGAAAGATAGATAGTCACTGCCATAAATAGTATGATTTAAACAGAACTTTCTCGCCTTTGGAAGATTTTGCCTATTAGACAACTGATAAAGTAGGATTAATTTTTAAATATCCTTGCATACTGGGGAATGGATTGTGGAAATATATAGAAAGCCCTGCTTCTCTGGGCACATTAGAGATAAAGAGCTGACAAAACAATCTTTATTCAGATATTTCACTACATGGACTCCTACATCCAAAAGTATGAGCATCTGTGCAAACACCTGCATTTACAGCTGAGAAAACACTGCATTATTGAGGTCTTATTTGTCATATCACAAATGCCTCAGGCTCTTTCCTCCTCACATCTTTCCCATTGCCTTTACTAAATCAAGAAGCTTAATTGCTCCTTCTGTTAAGTCTGAAAGATCATTTGTTACTTCTATTCATTTTATAAGTGTGATTCTTTCTAGCTGAAAAAAATATGCTAGTATCCGTTAACTGTTTTAAGCATAAGCGGGTTTATTCATTTATTTCTCAATTATTTTTTTTCTTCTTTATAGAACTTGCAGTGAACTCCAATTAAAACCATTCTCGTTAGGCTATTCCAAGTAAGCAATTCAGAAACTATAGCATGCAGAGAAGCCCACTACATGATTTTTTTGTGGTAGGGGACCACACCATTCATATGGGCACAGTCTGACCTTCTGACAGAACTGAAACAGGTGTTTCAAAGATTTCACAAAACAAAACAAATCAAATCTATCTGGGTATGAAAAGTCAGCAATCATTGCAAACCCAGCCATCTGGCAATGTAGTGTTTAAATTATTTCCTTAGCAGTTTGCTTGTAATAAATGTATTCTATCTCAAAAAATATACTATCCAAAATAGTATTTTGCAGAGAGCCATTATAATGAAGATGACTTTTAAAGACTGTTACAGCAATGGTGTATTTGTATGGGCATGTTTATGTATACATAACAGTGTATAAGAATTTTAAATCAGCAAAACTAAGGGTGTTTTTATTGATGTGAAAATCTCTTTACCATAAAGTCTCAAGTGCTCAATGTCAATTAAATCTCCTTAGCAATAATAACAGACACACCATAATTTTAACTCACTGGATGATTGTATACAATCATCATCACATTTTTCTTCTCTTTTTAATTAAGTTTTAACACTTGAAGGTGCTTAATACATGTTTGCTTGTTATTACACCATCCTAACTAACATTACTTTTGGTATTTCTTAAAATATGTAATCATAACCAAAAAGGAGAAAGACCAACATGACCTTTCCCTGCAGTACGTGAAGATTCAGAATAATAGGAATATAAGCTAGGGGTTTAATCTTAGTACCACACTTTCAGTCACCAGTTAGTCAAGAGTGATTTTTCTGCTGGATTTTTTGCTGGCTCTTGCCTCCCTTTGCCTCCCTTTAGAGTTTAGTCCTACACTTCACTCAACAGAATATCTTTTTCATTTTTTATAAAGTGCATGTTAACATTTAGAGAAAATGTTTGTTCCACATAGACTGAAAATGTAGAACTGTGCTTGCCCACTGGACTACAGATCATCCCTGACCTGAACACAGCTCCTTAAGGCACGATCTGTACAGGCTTCAACAAAGATTAACATGGACCTGGCTGGTTAGAGTGGCAAGAGACACTGTACCCAAATAATGGCCATGGCAGGGCCATACTAACTCAAAATACACCTTTAGAAGATTTTATTAAGAGAGTTTTTACATTGTGATGCTGCCAAATTTCAGGTTTCTTTCACTTTCTGAAGAAGAAAATATCTGTCTTCCTCTGGAGCTGAATTACATTTTAGAGTTGGAATCAAGCCCCCCCTGGTAGAACTATTACAAGTATTTTATTCATTCAGTTATACTTTAATGAAAGCCATGACTATTTAATTATATTGAATAGTTTGTATTTAATAGCAATCACTGTTGTCTCTGAAAAATTTATCTCTCGTAGTGTAAAAGTCAGCATATTTATTATCCACACTATGTTACACCATATAATATGCTGAGCTGGTGACTGCGCATAGTCACCAATGAACTTCATTTTTCTTTTTGCTGGAGGAGAGGAGATTTCTGTTGACAACACCTAGATACTGCATAGTCAAAAGTAAAACATATGGGGTGATTCACAAAGAATACTTTTCTACTGTTAATGTGTGTGCAGATTTTTCCAAGCAGCAGGACAGTATGACTATGACTTGTCACTGTTTCGATTGTATCTCAGTAAGACTTCTGAATGAGATGGAAACACAGCATTGTATCTTCCAAAATAAGTAAAAAAAAAAAAAGAGAATTTATAAAGTTCTGTGTAGATCTAGCATATTAGGCTTTCCTTATTCCTTCCCCTACAATGACATTTTTAATAACCTTATTTTTCTAAAAGTTTTTACATATTCCTTTTTCAGTCTGATTTGTTGCACTGTAAGTTCTCAGACAGGGATAATTCATATCTGTGCTCCAACAGGTCCCGAGCATACTCTTCATACCTAACAAACAGCACCATGCCAGCTGTCTGCCTGTCCTGTAATGGGAGGTAATCAGTATGTCCTGTTGTACTGATTATTATGTTCTGCAAACTTTCATTTGCACATTTTAAAGGCAAGCTTGAACTGAAGAGCTAGATCTAGGTCAGGGTATTTCTGTGAGTCCAATATATTTCTACACAGACGAATCTCAAGAACAAATGTGAAAATCCTAAGCTTTTTTAATGTTTAATTTATAACTATATATTGGAGTCTAATTTCAAAATGTGTATTTTCTAAGTTTAGTTTCAATGAGTCTCTCTGTTGTTGCCATACGGAGTGAGAGATATCTACTTTTTATAATTATCGATAAAAGACCCCTATAATACCATTTGAAAATTGTCCAGTTGATGATTCTTTCAATGAAATCAGCTTATACACTTGAAGAGGGAAAATGTCAGTAATGTGAGAAAATGCATCTGAAAATTAAGACTTAGGCTAAAGTTTATTAAAGATGTGGATGAACTGGATGGAAAGAACTCTCAAGGGACTGTAGCAACAACACCACAGAGAGCAACAGCTGGTTAGTTCAGCTGTTCAGCACTCTTGACTGTGAAAACATGTGAGGGGATTAAATACAGAATGCTCTGCCTTAGCATCAGTATGGCCTTTGCCGAGACGTATCCTGTAGCAATTAAATTTCTTATTTATTAAGAATGTAACACACAGCCTGGTTTCTCTTCAAAAGTAAGGACTTGTGTACACAAAATTGCAGCAGCCCAATAGCAGAAGACAGTGATTGCAGCAGACAGAATGAACACTGACAGGGAACATAGACAAAAGGGGAAATTCCAACAGAAAAGCCAGTCTGTATCAAAACATACATCCTGCTGACGATTTGGAAAATCTTGAGAAATAGATGACTTTCACGAAGGTTTTTACACCTGATAATGTTCAAATTCTCATTTACCATTTTTAAATTTAAGTAATGTGGAGAGGCACTTACAGACTGAGAACAAGAGAGATCCACATCCCATTAGCAATCATTAGAAGTTGTCCTGTGAGTACTGAACATACACGGTTTAAATCAATGCTGATACCTCCTGACAGCCAACAGCACAACCAGTTTGTATATTCTTCCACCAAACAACACAATATTGGCAGGCATTCTACACATGGACCCGGAGTCATAGGGATGTGCTGTTTTTCCTATACTTCGCTAGTTTATTTTTTTTTAATCCAGCTTGAGGCTATCTTTCAGATATTTAAAGAAAGGCAGCCACTATATTTTTTCATTTCTGAACTTGAATTTAATTATTTAACTGTCAAGATATAAATCATCTTCTTGCAGTTGGAATGAATAATTCAGTACAAATTCTCATTATTTCATGTAGGAATTTAAATTTTGTTAGAAAGATCAAAACTAGCAGTTATTGCTAAGCAAACTATTGTAATGCATTGCAAACATCTGTGTTGGTAAGGTTAAGCAATAATTTTGCAGTCATACATTTATAACAGCATCGAGATTTGAGGGTTCCTTCACTGCCTCTTTCTCTACTACAATTAAAGGGGAGACATATCAGACACCGGATCAGGGCTGCTTTACTAGTGTTTTCAATTCTATGATATTCTGGCTACACTCAGACTGCAAAGTGGGAAGCTTGCTGAAAAGCTGTATTGTGCTCAGAGGTCCTACACTTTTTCCAGTCACCTTGCTGACTGCTAGCCTGGCTAGTGTCCACAGTCATATCACACAGATTTTGCTCAGAAAGCATCAAGCAACGCCATCAGCTTGTTACCTGGATTATAAGAAACCTGGATCTGTTTGTGTGAAACACTTCCAAAAGAGGTCTAAATCTCCTTGGAACCACCTAACGACAAATTACATGGATGACAGAAGGCACAATGTGAAAATAGGCTCAGGACCAGGCTTACTTCACAGTGCAGAGGTGTGCCTTTATATTTCTGTCAAGGCACCTTTATGACCCTATGCTTGTCTTTTTTTCTTCCCACCAAGCATGCACACTGATCTTTCCAAGCAATTTACTTAGTTCTGCTGCTTTGCACAAACACATATTAACCTCTGTAGGATGCCAGTCTTTTGACTTTCTCCTAGTTTCAAAAACTCAGCTTATTAAACTGCATATGTTCTTCCCACTGTAAGCTTTAGCAACAGGATATATTTGTTTCCTTCTCTATTATTTCATCAACTCTGTCATTTTTTCCGAGCTGCAAAATGCCAATAATGCTTAATCAGACAGGCAATACTGAGCTTTCCTATCTAGATGCCATTCTTTAGCTTAGCAACTACTGAAAAAAAAAACAACCAAAAAAACCATAAACATAATTATACCAGAAATACTTTTTCTTTTTTTTTCAAAACTATTCTTTTTCTGTAAGTCATGTGACTGAAAACTACTCACAGATAGAATCATAAAAGTCATTAGATCTGTGAGACATGCAAGTGACAAACAATGGGTAGTCCCCCAACTCTTCTACCTTCTTTCATTCTGGCAATGTTCCCTGTTTGCTTAGCCATTTTTGCAACAAAAAGCCAAATTTTTATATTCTTATTCTGTCCGTTTCTGGTGAATGCTAACTGGGCTCCACCGATAAAGAAGAAACCACAGGATTGCATTTGATCCTGTGTACAGTCTCCAGTTTCATGGGTTTCATCTGTAACATTGCAAGTTTTGCTCTTCAGGCAAATTTATTTGAGCTGTTATTCTGAGAACCTTGTGCAGACTGTGTCATGTTACTGTTGCCCAGGCTTTTCAGTATCTTTCCCTCTTCACTTTAGCCCTGAAACTGAGTTTGTTTCTTGGGTGAATAAAAGCAGGTTATAGGACTAGAAAATTTGTAACTTCAAATTAAATCCCCTGGTAACATATAATATAACATATAATGCCACTTTCAAAACTTGCTGCTAGACCCTGTAATGAATGGCTGTTATCTTTGCATTTTGTCATCCATGACAGTAAGGTTGATGTAGTGAGTCTGTAAAGAAAAGGTGGATACATGGGTCTATCTAGTGGATGCATTACCCACAGGCAGAAAAGATTCTCCTTTTGAATAGGAAAAAATATTTTATAATTACTCTCTTTTTTTCAGTTTTAGTATTTGAGGTAATGAGGTCAGAAAACAGAACTAACAAAGCTCGTCAAACTAAAGCAAAGCATGCAACAAAATAGTGATTCTGTGAAGAATGAAATGAAGAACAAAATAATTACAGTCACACAGAAATGGCCAACATGAGCTAGGTTTGTGGTGCATATAGAGAAGGTAAATAGATAATTTTGTGGAAAGAAAGATGGAATAACAGATTGACAGAAGTCTGTGCAAAGATTTACATAACTAAGATTTTAAAGAAGAGCCAGGAGTGGTAGATAATATTGATGGAAACAATTGTCAGACTATAGCTTATCGAGTAAGTACAACTAAATGGAACCCACTTTGTCTTTTGTAAATGTTTTATGGATGAAAACACAGCTCCTGTGCTGACGAACTGTTTAATTTATTTATATAATACATCTGAGAAAGCAATTGTCTCTTCATTAAGATCCATTGAATCTAAAAAATGTATTTTAGCTAATCAAAATGTTGACTTATTCAGCAAACATAAATACCTGTTTGGTAGTTAAGTTCACCTTGGTTTAATTTTTATCTGCAACAAAGGCAGTTAACAACAATTTTCTATTTAATAATGTGTTTCTCCACAGGATCTCTAATTAAAGCCTGTACATAAGTTTTCTCCTACTGAGTAAACAGCAGTACAGATAGCTACTATTACCACACAGCTGCATCTAGTAAAGATGCCCAAAAACAGTACCAGTATATTTTGCAAAACAAGCTCTGTCCATGCAACTATTAATTGGAATTTAGGAATATATCAGCTTGCAAAGACTAATTCATAAAAAGGAACATAACAGAGACGATGCCAAGATATTTAGAGTGCAGAGATGAGCAAGTGGGAGGGAAAGTACCCTCTGGGTCTGGAAATTTCTTCGTTTTAATCTGAAATTCTTTTTGTATGTAGAGATCTATGGACTTTGCTAGCTACATGGAATACATTAAACAGGAAGAGCTGGATTCCAGGTTTCAGCTGTTACAGTTGTCAGCTTCATGAAGCAAAATGTTGTTTGTGAATAACATAGATTTCTTTTTACTTAACCTTTACACTTACCATACTTGGGAAATATCCAAGGCCAAATTACCCAGCAGCACAGATCAGTTGTTGTGGCAACAGTAGCCTGTATCTGACTGAGGATATGAATGTATCCAACAGTGTAATTATACTAGTTCTGGTTGTTTCTCTTCCTCTTCATTCTCATTGACAGGGAGCATGTAACAGTTATGGATTTTACTGAAGAACAAAGCACGCCCAATCTTTACACAGAAATAGAATAATATTTTTATAGTACTAGCCAAAAGCAATGTTTAGCTCCAAGTCATACTTCTCCAATGGGATACCCAGTTGGAAGGGATGAACCTGAAGCCTGAGAGGTTCTTTGCACTCTCTCTGAATAAAACAGTAATGTTGACACACACTAATTCATGCATTAATCTTTAATAAAAAACCTGTTCCTGGTTGCTAAAGATGCTGTGAAGGTCTTTTCTAAATAAAAGTAAGGGATTCTTTAGCTAGATTTGACAGCTAAGAAAAGCATATAATATAAATGCACTGAATATCTCTTCAGCAGCTCAGGGGGTTCTGGTACAGTGGAAATGGTTTTGAATACAAATATGCAATAAACTACCAATTATGAAAAGAATTCAATTAGCTTGTTCTTGAACACTAAATATTTGCTTGGCATAAATGTTCTTTATTATGCACTTGAAGAATGGGGAAAAGCTAATTGTGGAGAACACAGGAGGGAAGACTTTTTTCTTACTTTCAAAAGCAAAAGCAAAGCCAAAACAATTTGGGGTAAGGTTGGCTCACTATGATGGGTGTGGAGGGAAACGGAAAAGTGGAAAGATAATAGTAAAGCAATGTTATAAATGTTGGCAAAAACTACAATCCACACCAGCATTAGAGTACAAACACACT
This sequence comes from Nestor notabilis, assembly GCF_000696875.1. Lineage (NCBI taxonomy): Eukaryota > Metazoa > Chordata > Aves > Psittaciformes > Psittacidae > Nestor > Nestor notabilis. The sequence continues at coordinate 55,320 of NW_009922875.1, read as the reverse complement.
TTTCAGTGACTGCACATTTTATTTTCCTATCGAAGAAGATCCCTGGTTTGAGTTTAGGTTTGGGATTAAATTGATAGTGAAATCCCAGTTATTACTGCTTCTTGGTGGACCTCCAGAACTGGTAACAGAGCTGCTGTCCTTATACACGTATTAAATTTAATAGTTTTCATCCAGGTATGTTGTTTTTTAGATGAAAACCACAGCATTGTGAACAACTACTTTGAATATTGCCTTTTAGTGATGTATGGTTTTGCACACATAGGCTATAAATCTTTTTCTATTATAGTTTACCTGCAGTACTCCTGTTCTCATTGCAGTTTCTTGTCCCTTAAGATCTATTTCTTTTTTAACACTATGCATTGAATAGTTTTCTATGAATACTGCCCATTGTTTTCATCTCCTCTCTTTTATTTTCATTTGTTTGAGAAGTCTTTAAATACAGCTTGCCTTAATTTGCATTATGAAATCTACCGTAGGTAATTGGAGCAATTTGTGAGCACTTCATAAAACTAAGGGAGCAAAATTAAGTACTCACATAATTTATTTTCATGCTGGACCATCAACACTATTGTAACTGTCCACCTTCATGCTCATTTCATTGGGGAAATAGAGACTGTTTACTGAGTAGTGCTACTGGCAACTGCTGTAAACTCCATAGTGCTTACACAAAATATGAGCAAGACTTAACAAAAAAAAATCTTTTAACATCTGACATTTTCAGTGGGAGAAAAAGGATCTCCTGTTTATCCCACCTCTGTATGCCCCTGTGTACTTTTCTCTAAGTGAAGCCCCAAATATTCTACCACCTCTATTTTCAGATTTCTATGCTTAGATAATCTGAGGTTTGGCTTCCAGAGGGACTAGTTAAGCTCGCTGAATTCTTTTAAGACTTAATTAAGTTAGTATTTAGAACTGCATAAAATAGTGTGGTTACTTAATTTCTTTAAAATATTCGTAACAAGGAACTGATGTTGTGGTATATGGGCCAAACTTTCAAAATGAGCTCTAAAATTAGTGACAGTCAATCTTAATACCTGCCTGGATCTGTTTTTCATGCAGTAGGAGAATACACACACGGTAAAAGCACTGAATCAGTTTCTGCTCTATACATGGAAAAATCCATTTAGCTCTAAATAATTCATTGTGGTGTACACTAATGCAGCTTTTGACCTGTGAAGTGGAGGAGTGACAGGGAAACCTATTTTACTGTTAAAAGCAAGCTGTATCTGCAAGGAGCAGACTCCCTTTCCTTATACCTTGTAATCCTTGCGTGCAAATTAGGATGGTCATTTCCAATAGTCTACATGGCCTGCAAGGAACTCATTATTCCAAACTGCAATGACATAATGTTTTGGCATGAGGTAAAAGGCAGCAAGACAGAAACTTGCAAGCAGAAGCTACACCGAATGAAAGAGTGAACTTTACTGGTACTGCTTGACAGGTGAGTATGAAAATAAATGTACTTCATAGATCTGCCAATTAATAGGACAGATATGCTGGGAAAGTCAGCACATTACAAGCTCCATGCTGCCAGCTTTTCAGCATCCTGCAAAATTACATGACAGAAGACCAGATATGCAGATGGAATAATCTTGTATATAATTCTGTAAGTGAATTAAGAAGTGTAGAGGGACAGGCTTGCTATTAGGGGTTGTTAGTGTCAATATGTATTTTCCCTTGTCAATATGTAATTATTTTGTGGGATGCAGTATATCTAGGTCTTCTGAAATAATTTCCTCAAAATCTAGAGTCCCTAAATTATACCCTCATTTAGCCAAAAGTGTTGTAACATGACAAAATAATTAGAAAAAGGTTTCTAAATTCATTCATTTCTTCAACATCTTGTAGCAATTAAATGCATGAGAAAAGCAGCACAGGAGCAGAGAGCAGCGCCAACAGGCTGGTAAGCATCATAAAGGAAGTAATAGTTTTAAATTCAAACAAATATTCCCCTGAAGAGGGGAATTTAAATTACTAAGGAATAAAGAATAGGTCAAACAGCCTGGCAATTGAAGCCACAAGGGTTTTGGTAAGCAAGAAACTGTACTTTCATTTCTTTTTCTAGTCTTCTACCTACTTGGTCACTGTGCTGACTTTTTTCATCGTGTTTTACTTCGGTGATTAAACTCTACAAAGGGGGACTGGTAAAGATCAATTCTCTAGTACATAGTGCAGCAGCTAGAAGTGTCATCCCCAGCCACTAGGCAGTACAGTCAGATGACGTTTCCCTTGTATAAGAGGCCTTAGGGATTCAGGATGTCAGTGCTCTACACCACCAAACCATGCCCATAGGAAACATCTAAAGAGAGCCAGTTTCTGCTCAAGTTTCTTGCAGGATCTGCTCACCTCATTGTTCAGTTAGGCACTTGCAAAACCAGAGCTTAAAGGTAGAGTCTGAATCAGCAAGTCGAGATGCCATATTATCACACAGATAACGCGTATCTTTTACCTTGACAACATCAGTGATGAAACAGAAATAATCCAGGGACTCTCTGGCCTCAGCCAAGTGACCGTTCTTCTCAGATTGAAAGAATCAGTCAAAGAAAGATCAGGTTCATCAGGTCCAGTAACACAGCTCATCCTACACAAAGCTTTAGACTTTGCAAGTACCAGTTCTATTTTCCTGAAAATGCTTCCGTTATTGTAAGTAGCAAAATAAAAAATAAAGATAAAAACTAGACATAATCCTAAGTAGATGTCTCTTACCTATATTTTTACTTCACAGCACTTCAACATAGAATATTCCACTTTTTGCTCACCAAATAATGCATATCAGATTACAAAATGTCACTCATTAGACACGACTAAATTATGGAGACTAAGTACACAGTGCTTGCCCTTACCCTACACTGGAGAAGATTACAGCAGTAATGTATGTAAGTGGGGTATTGCTTTAAAAACACAGCCAAGAAAATATTCAGTTCCCATTCATTGTCTAGGCATCTTTTCACCATACAGATTGACAGGACCTATGTCTCCAAGGGGCTGAAAAAACTTTAACAAATTATGTTACACTGAACACAATTGCAGAACTTTTGACTTCCATGTAACAGGGTTGGATCCAGCTCTCACTGAAAGAAAAATAATGAGAGGGAAAGGAAAACCTTCCATGTTAAAGGAACTCTGAGACTGTTGAAAACCTGTATCTCCAAAATTATTTTCCTATTTCTGTCACAAGAACATTCAGGTTGCCACAGAGTATCCATGTTTCTGTGTTAATGATAAATCCTTTTGAGAGGATTGTTGTATGACATTCATTCCGCTTCTTTTTAGCGATTTTTAGGGGTGGGTTTAGAAACTGAAATAATCAATACAGTTAGTACCTACTGAATTAAAAATTACTGTATAGAAGACGTTCCCTGTTAAAATGAAAGACTGCATCAAAGATTAACAGTAGCCTTTCTTGTCCCACAGTCTTCGAAATCTGAGAGAGGACAGAAGCCTGCAAAAACAACCTTAGAACTAGAAGCTTCAAAATACTCTATTTTCATCTAAGATGCATACTGAGTATAATTGTTATTTCATTTCACATTTCATCTTTTTACAACTATAATGACTTTTTTTTCAGTCAGAAGTGAATTCCATCCAATACTGCAACTTAAATCCCCCCTGTATAATGAGACATTCAATTCCTAGCAGTTTTCTTATTTGATTGTAATTAGCACAGACAAGGGATTGTAAACAACAATGGAGTGCTTTTAACAACAGAAGTAGGTTTTTCATAAAACACCCCCTGAGAAGGTAGTGATGTGCAATTACACACAGAGAAAAATGTAATTTATTTGGAATAAATATGTGAGGTGTAAGATTAATCCTGTCAGACAGAAAAAAAAAATGAAAATTGTCAACTAAATTGCACCTTTCTGTGTGATGCTACCTTGAGACTGATATTTTGCATACAAAAAAGATACATTGCTGCTCAGATGACAAAAACTGAAGAATCAAGAGTGCCATAATTACAGTGCCCAAACCAAGAGAGATATCCTGAAATCTGACACTTAAATTTGAAAGACTTGGAAAGATTCATGGACTCTGGACCTTTACCAGAAGCAGATATGCAAATACAGAATGCTACAGAAACAGCTTAAACAGGAGTGTCAGTGCAGTAACTGCCTTTAAATTACTTCTATAAAACGCAAGTAATAACATTATGCAGTACAAAATTACTTCTATGTGCATAAGTAAAGGGGAGCAAGAAACCTCTCCAGATGCTGCAGCTGAGTCATCTGAGTCTTAATTGTTATCACAGTTTCTGGAATGCTTTGGACTGTGCAAATTTACACTCTCCCAAATCGTTCCCAGGAATGGTTTGTGAGATAGCAAAGGTCACAAACAACTGCCAGTCAACTACCCTGCTTCACAGGGCTAAGAAGCTTAATTAATAGCTTTAATTAATTGCAGGTCATTCAATGTCAATTGGTGTTTGAACCAGAGAGCAGCTGTACACCTATGTAATTTGCCAGTATAAGACACAGGCTGGTGGACTTAGGGAAGACTCTGAGGATGACAGACTTAGTTTACACTTTATGGTAAGTCCAGAATGGGGCTTCGAGCTGCAACATGTTTTAGGGTTCAAATCAATCAGGTTCACATCAAATCAATCAAATACTATATCCTTTGTTCCCAGCTCCCTTTCTTCCCCTCTATGGCATGGTACAGGGGAATGGCAGACAGGAGCTGTGTCTGGCATGGGGCAGCCTTGGCCTCTCCTCAAGAGGCAGACCTGCAATAATGACAGTTTGACTTACTCTGTCCTCTGCTGCTCCTCCTCCTACAGGGTTAGAGGTCCCCAGGCATAATTAGACCAAGAATAAGTAATTGTATAAAATCATCTCAGTTACCAGAAGACTGAGAACATGCAGAATTTCATGTACTTTTTTACTTTTTAAATTTTAGTTTTCTTAGGTAGACTAAAGAGATCCTGGAAATGCAGCTTATACCTAGGTTTTTGCAGTTATCAAGGAAAGGATCTGCCAACATATACACCACCATTTTGGGGAAAATGAAGCAGTTCTTGCCATCCCAGAGGATGTTACGCAGGGCAAGAGACACTCCTCACTGCCTTCTCCTCAGACTTTCCAGTGGCATTATCACTTACCACAGATCTGCAATATTAGCACAACCCACTTGTGATTGTTTGATTTAGAAGAAAAATAAATTAGAATTATACTTTACACTTACCTATTACACTGTTTTCAGTTTATTCATGAAACAGGGAAATGATAACAAGAAAAATTTGGGAACTTGTTTTTTCTACCAAAATATCTGTTTTTAAAAGGATGTCTTAAAAGAGCAGGATCATCAGGCTTAAACTTAACTTTATAGTCCGGCAAATTGATAAAAAAGGCCCATATACTTTGCAGTGACTTGATGCATCAAGCTCTCAGGGCATGTTTGGGCTGGTCTTGGCCTGAGAACATTTAGGTTGTTCAGCTGCAATGGCAATTTTCTACCGGTCAAGTAACTCTTGCCTAAATTTGTATTAGTTTCAGTTTAATCAACAACAACAGGCAGCAGTGACTGGAATCATGACTCTAGAACACAGCACGGTGGGGAGGAGTGCAGACATAGGTGATGGCAGGACGTCCCAGACTGCAAACACTAATCACAATGGTCACGCCATAGTCACTACAGGAGGGCAGCTCTGTGAATCAGCTATAACTGGTTTCTGGGATAACAAGAAGAATGGAAAACAGATTAACTGGGAAGCAATGAAAAGAGAAAGTATGTGAGGTGCCAGTCTTAAGCGGAAAAATAAAACAAAATTAAAAGGTCAAACAAACAGACCAGAGACTGAGGAGAATGACAAACAAGACAAGAATATCACACCGTGTGAAGATGTCAGGATATTGTCAGTTCTTGGTAGAGCATCTCTCCTGGTCATTGTAAGGAAGTCTGAAACATCAGCTTTGGGACATCATCAGAGCAACATCATTCAGCCAAAAAGAAGGTGGAGGTGCTAGGAAGTTCTGGAATAACATTTTATACTGTATTACTAATAAAACCTTTCTGGGTTAATTCAGATTATGAGTATTAGTGACATTGCAACTAGACTCATGATAACTCTTTGTTCTATTTTGATTACACCATTAAAGTTAGACTAACAATAATGTCTCAGGTCCATAAACAAAGTTTTCTCCCAAAAGGGAGCTCCCAAAGTCTATATCAAGAGTTTGAATGTAGTGGTTTCAAGATGGAATTTGATAGTGCATATATAGAATTGTTGAGAGCTGGTTTTGGAAAGTTACAGGGGCTGTGAAATTGACAAGGAAAAATTAGAAAAATATACACTAAAAAGAGCTTAAAAAGAGGTAATTTGGTAAATGTAACTTCCATAATTTTTCAGTAAAGTACTAGTAGATGTAATTGGAAAATATGCATAAACATCAAAGTGATAACAAAATCATGTTCATTAAAAAGAAACAATAATGGAAAATCTTTAGTACTGTTTGGGATGCATTTCTAGAAGCAAAGACTAGAAATTATACAATTGACAGGGCAAACTATTTTTATATGAAATTACGTAAACAGTAAAAAATTCACCAAACACAACAGTTACTACATTTCCTCCATTTTATCAGCAGTACTGATGACTGAGCTTGGCACACAGTATCTCAAGAGCAGTAAACTATGAAATATATTGACTCTATCTAGAAAAATTCTTTTTAAATGGCTCTTCCATAAGTCTGCCAAATGGACTGAATTCCAGTTTGGAAGTGCAAATATATACTGATTCTTCAGTGAATCAGTGAATCATTTAGCTGGAAATGCCTAAGGGACTATGGATAAACTGAGTTTTATATACCATTTTAACCAATGAACAAAAAGTGGAAAGCCCTATATTAATTTAAATGAAGAAGTGTTTACATTATGCCTATTTCAGTTTGAAAGGGTAAGGTGGAAACAGAGAGTACAAGAGGCTTTTCCATGCCCTGTGATATTACCCAAAAATCACATGTAGTCATAATCTTTGTACTCCTGCGGTTGATCTTGAAATATCTGAAGCCAAGCGGAGTCCCTGCAGTGGACTGTCAGGCTTTCCAGTGACAGAGTGATGTGGCTACAAAGTCACTAACTACCCAGTCCCAGGCTTTTGTGTTGAGATCTTCCTCAGATTTCTCTTTATGACCCTGAGACACCGTTTTTAGGCATAGCCTGGAAAGTAGGAACTGCTAACAGGATGCTCCTGAATAGTGTTAGCAATTCCACAGGGTTGGGGACAAAGTAAAGGAGAGCAAGGCCATAGGTATGTCCCACAGGGCTGCACTGGCTAATGGATTTAGGCTTTCTTAAAAAGGAATTTTAAAATGTTTTCATTTCATTCATAAATTTCCACAGAGGTTGTCCATTTAACAGCCAGCGCAAGAGCACCAGGATGATAGCATAGGGCTATCAGGCTGCATCGCAGAAGAAGAATTAAGTAAGTATTCACAAACATTAGTAATGGTTTCTTTATTATTAATGTCAAACTAGAAGTACCTTGCAAATCAGAAGACACCTTCCTTCCAACTCTGGGCTGTTGAGAAATAAAGAACATTACCTAGCCCAAATGAAATGCATTGACTATTATCACTGCAAATAATCAGTATTCACTGCCAGTTTAAGAACACAAGATAAAGGAAGAAGAGGAAAAGAAAAATAGGAGCTAAAATGAGTTGGGGGGAAAAAATCAAGACGTTTTATAGCCACTGCTGTCATTTCTTTTCGTTTGCCACTTACACTACAAAACTGCTTACTGAAATGTAGTCTAATTGAAACCAATCATGTGAAACTCCCCTCATGAAGCATAGGAATCACTTGTGCAGCTGAAACGTATATAGCATGAGCGATAGAGACTTGCATATGCAAACACCTACATATGGCAGAGAACTATTTTTCTTCTGTATCTGCCAGCTAGCCATCATCTGGTGTGTCACACAGAAAAAAAACAGCTGATCCAATAAGAATACCTTTTTTTCTCTAATTCTGCCTTTTCCATGATAACCACTATTACACTCAGAGAAAGTGAATGAGTTTTGATTAAGGTTGCTCTACATAACTCATGCACTGGTAGTCAGCAGCAATATTCTCCTGCATACAGCTGAAGTATGTGAGTATTACTTTTCAAGAAATACTGACTGCTTATAAACACACTTAATTTGATTTCTTTTTCTTTTTTTACTATTTCTGTTCAGCATTATATTTTGTTTTGTCCTATATAAATTTCGCTTCACTGATGTTTTGTCCCACAGCTTACAGAAAGGGTAGTTCTACTTGTAGGGTTAAGATTTCACATCTACTAATAACGTGTTAAGGCTTTTTGCAAGAGATATATTCCCTAGATTATCTCTTGAACTGAAATTTTGCAATAAATATGGAACACGACATAAGTTATTTGCTGTTCGTGTTTCTGCAGTAACCCTAAATCTCCTAAATCATTTTCATATTACTGAAATATGGTTTACCAATATCAAATTGCTCCTCACTTTAGCAAACAATATGCTTGCTTCACTTTGGAACACAATTTCTTAGTGAAATAACACTGAGATGCCTTGGAATATATTGGTACATCAGAATTGCCAGCTCACTTCTCCAGCTCAGGTGGCTTAGA
>NW_009922875.1:20796-46699 GCF_000696875.1 Nestor notabilis | reverse complement strand
GAATGGTTGATGACGATTATTTCAAATGAAAGCTATGTAATGCTAAATTATTTGAACAACAGATCTGTAAAACAACAGCAGGAAGATTACAAGACCCTTTCTAGGAATTCAGCATGCTGGGGTGCCTCTCTGAAGGGCCTGTATAGTACTGCAGTGGAAGGAGGAATAAACATGATGAGTTAGAAATCTGTGCAGGGCTATGATCTTGCTGGGATCACAGAGGTTCATGCTGCCACCCAAAGGGATAGCAACAGGCTGGAAAAACAGGCTGGCAGTAACCTCAAACAGTTCAACAAGGAGAAATGCCAAGACCTGAACTTGAGTAGGAACAACATCAGCACCAATGCATGCTGAGGGCTGACTAGCTGAAGATCAGCTTTGCAGATGGTGGACACCAAGCTGAGCATCAGACAGCAGCATGCCCTTAACCCAGAGAAGGCCAATGGTATCCTGGGCTGCAACAGGAGGAGTGTGCCAGCAAGTCAGGGGATGTGATCCTTCCCCTCTACTCAACAATGGTGAGGCCACAGCTGGAGTGCTGGGTCCAGTATTGGGCTGTCCAGTACAAGAGACACATGAACATACTGGAAAGACTCCAACAAAGGGCCAGGAAAATTAAGAAGGGACTTGTTCTCTCCTATGTGGACAGGCTGAGAAAGATGGGGTTGTTCAGCCAGAACATGAGAAGGCTCAGGTGGATCTCACCAACATATAAAAATTCCTGAAGGGAGAGGGTGCAAAGAGGACAAAGCCAGGCAGTCCAGTGACAGAACCAGAGGCAATGGGCACATGCTGAAACACAGAAGGTTCTCTCTGAACATCAGGAAACACTTTTTTCACTGTGTGATCAAGCACTCACACAGGTTGCCCAGGGAAGTTGTGGAGTCTCCATCCTTGGAGCTATACAAAAGCCCTCTGGACATGGTCCTGAGCAACCATCTGTAAATGACCTTGCTTGAACCCCTGCTGAAGGATTTGGAACAGCAGACCTACAGAGGTCCCTTCCAATCTCAACCACTCACACCATTAGCCAATAGCTGCACCTTTGCCTTTTGTGACTGTATCAAACAAAACGTGGTCAAACATGTAAATAAAGAAATTAATTTAAGTAAATAAAGAAATTAAGTTTAAATCAGATTGTGGTACCACAGAATACTACTTTGGGAAAGATAATATTGGTAGTGATACCATTGAATATAGTACTACAAAGTTCCAATTATCTGGACATAATTCTTATATGTATGGATAGGTAGGTAGATAGATTTGGTTAGTTTACCTTGGTTGTTATTTCAAAAGATAAAAGTGAATCAAATTGACATAAATAAATACTTCTAGCTATTTGACAGTTATACTGGCTGCTTTTTTGTAGTTGTTGTTTTTAAAAGACAAAAGTGCTTTCATGATTAACTTTTCCATCATGGTTGGATTACTAAGTGAGTGTACAATTGAGCCTATTCAGGCAAATGAAGTTTGCAAAATGATACTCATAGCTACTAGGTAGAGGAAAGTGGGATTTTCATTTTTTAATATTTATAATGTACCAAGTGCACTACAGAGAAGACAAATGCTAATACCTGATGAAATGTAATTGAGGTTAGGCTAGATTTTATTTAAAACCCATTTTGTTTTTCACAATACTTTTTTGTTGTCTATTATGAAGACATTACTGCTGTTATTTGCATTGTGGAAGCATCTAACGACCATGTTCAAACTCTGGCACTCCATTAGGATAGGCACTGCATATTTTAACAACTTCTTTTCCTCAGAGTTTGCAATTTAGAACCTAATTTGTGGATTTACATTATGCAATCAATATCTATCACTGTTGCTGATAAGAAAAGGCAATTTTTCTTCACTTTATCACAAGTTGCAGATCCTACATTTATTTTTCTGATGTTTTCTTATATCCTGAAAGGAAAAGCTCATAAAGTCACATCTTAAACCTCTTCATTACTGAAGCAAACAAGAAGTAATTACCCTACATCCATCCAACCTCTGAACAGGACCAGCAGTAAGTGACTCTTAGTCATGAATAATCTATAAGAGCTCTGAGACACAGAAAAAGATTCATCTTTCACATTTTAACTCTGAGAGGATAAAAAACGCAGTATATCCCATGTTTCTAGATACTGTAAGAGAAGAGCTTTTGCCCAGGAAGATTCCATGGAGCCACACAAGTAAACACTCCCAAACACCTTCCCATGTCAAAGTATCCTTCTGGTTACAGAGGTGGATTTTATTCCAACTGCACTATTAACGGCAACTTATGTAGAGTCGATAATGAGTCACTTTAAAAAAAAAAAATCTAATTTTTAAAGATTTTTAGAGATTGAAGATACCTACGGATAAAATATCATATTGCAAAGTCACAGCCTAAAAACACCAGCATCTTCATTGATACCCTCTTTACAGAGGCTTAATTTCTAGCCATGTATATAGTGTTTGTTAAAGCAATACATAAATATTCTGAGGAACAGCTTGACAGAAGGGGCACAGGACTGAATTTTAAATGTTTGGTGCTATCAGGTTGGATACTTGAGTCCAGAAGAAAAAATCTGACTGATATTTATATCACCTGAAAAATACTAGAGGAGATTCAAGTGGAGTGAAGTGAATGGGCTTTAGCACTTCTAGTCAGAAGGGGCCAGCCAGGCACCTTGTGTAAGGATATGCAAAGCTCCACGCTCTCATAAACAGGAACCACAATTCTCTCGCAGGCTACCTATCTTCTGAAGACTGGTCCTCCACAGTTGTCCTGCACTGAGGCGTTAAATCTGCCACACTGCACAGCAGAATGACCCAGAATTTCCTGGTTCTGATCTTCGTTGTCTCTCTATTATTTCTTCATTCTCTCTCTGTTACCTCTCTCAGTTCCCTATACAATATGTCTACTTTCAATGCTAATATGCCGATATATGGTGATTTTGTAACACAGGCAGCTTCTGGATTCATTCAGAGCCAAACCATTCATCCACACCAACCAACAAGCAGCCCTGGGACAAAAAAGACTTACTATGATGAGCTTTACTATTATGTGATTTTTTTGTCATATTCCTTGATGCTGTATCTCTACTTCCACTGAAATCAGAGCTAGAACTGATGTTAACTTTAGACAACATAAACTGAACATATATTGTCATATAAATTAGCCTAGACCAATAAAAACAATGTAGTGGTAAGATTCTCCGTCTTCAATCTTTTCATTTACAGCTACTTCTCTGTCTTCCAGCTCAAGCAAACAAAATGCAAGAAACAGATGGTATGATCGGTAATACTAAGATTATTAGTTGGAGTAAAGAAGCTGAACAATCTTAATCTTCACGGTCATTTGCAACAGTAATTATGTTCTCAGCATCACCAAGTTACTGTCAAGTGAAATTTGCTTCAATTCCACATGTCATTATTTATGCACTGGGTGCAACAGAGAGATATGAAAACTTCCGCTACTCACAGGCAGAGATGAAGAGGCACTGGCATGGGAATCCTGGCACACATGGAGGGAAAAAATAATCAGCAAAAGGTCTGGAGCTGAACAGAGTGCTGGAATGGTGAATTCATTGGAGAAAGGCTAAGCTTGATCATCCCAAGTTGCATGCAGATTCATTCAATGTTGGCAATCAGCAGTGGAAGCTCTGGGATAGCAGTGGGCTAAGGCAATGAAAAAATGAATAAACAATGGAAAATAAACCTCTCAGATTTAGTCTTTGGTGTAATAGTAAAGACGAGCTTGCTTCCCACATCTGTTTCTGTTCTAGTATTAAGATTTACTGCATGCTATGATATAGATATTTTATATCTATATTCTATAGTTTTTTTATTTTTTTAATGGAATGTGATCATCTTGGAAACTTCAGGTTCCATGTTGCATCTATTCATGAAACCAAAACATGCATCAAGTATATCATAGGAGACAATAGCATTGGTTATGTACTTCTATAGAATGTGTCATTGTCCTGGGTTCAGCTGTAACAGTTATTTTTCTCCTTCTTTAGTAGCCAGTGCAGTGCTGTGTTTTCAACTTCAGTCTGAGAACAATGCTGATAAAAAAACGATGTTTTAGTTGTTGCTAAGTAATGTTTACTCTGACCAAGGACTTTTCTCAGTCTCATGCTCTGCCAGTGAGGAGGGGCACAGGAAGCTGGGAGAGAGCAGAGACAGGACACCTGACTCAAACTGGCCAAAGGGGTATTCCATACCACAGCACGTCATGCCCAGTATATAAACTGGGGGGAGTTACCCGGAATGCCAGACCGCTGCTCAGGTCGGGCTGGGTATCGGTCGGCGCATGGTGAGCAATTGTATTGTGTATTTTCTGCTAGTCCTAGCTAGAGAGAATATACACAAAAAACATTCCATGTAAGTTTAGATTAGATATAAGGAAGAAGTTCTTCACAGTGAGGGTGGTGAGGCACTGGAATAGGTTGTCCAAGGAAGTTGTGAATGCTCCAGCCCTGGTGGTGTTCAAGGCCAGGTCGGACAGAGCCTTGGGCGACATGGTTTAGTGCGAGGTGTCCCTGCTCATGGTGGGGAGGTTGGAACTAGATTATCTTAAGGTCCTTTCCAACCCAAACCATTCTATGATTCTATGCCTATTTGTATTTCTGTCACAGCTAAAGCACAAGATAGAATTGCCTCTCTGGGGTATTTTTTGGTTGGTTTTGTATTGTTATTTTTTCTTTACAATAGCTACAGACTTCCTCCTCTATGTGAAATCTATTCAGATGTAATTTTAGCAGAAATTATGCTGTGTGTTTATGTGATGTAGGTTGCTCAGTTTAAATCATAGAACCTTCGTATGAAATGCAGCTCATTTTGTGCTGCTGAGGAGAAAAGAAGGGTTTGATGAACATGTTTGATTCAACATTAATAAGAGCAGCCTGTAACATGTCTCTTAAAGAGTAAGAGCTGCTTTCATTGCTGTACACTGTGAACAATTATACCAATACACTGCTCCAAAGATTTCCAATTGAATAAAGCTCTATTCATTTGAATAACACCAATCTAAACTACAAAGTTTTGCTTGTGAAAGCTGTGTGAATATAAATCAGGGGCGAGCCATCCTTTGTAGAAACCTGTACCTGACAGGTTATGTCACTGTGGTAGATAGTTTAATTATCCTGCCGAAAGAACTCCTTTAATGGGTACAAGCATGTCCTTTGTTGGAAGTTCAGTGTAACTATAAAATAGAGATTTTATAACATAGGTATGCTCTGAGTTCTTAAATGGTAATACTTAAAATAAGAAGACATGTAAATCAAAAAGGAGACGGAGACTAATGGAAAATAATTTTCCTTCTTACAAAAAAAATCTGTTGTGTAACTTTTAACAAAATGAAGGGCTTTTTTGTTTCAAAACACTTATCCTGAATCCTTTTTTGGTTAATAATTTCACATTTAATACTTATTTAACCTATTTGATATCGTTCTGAAATTGTTTTCATATGGAAGACTCCAGCACTATCTACACCTGCAGCTGAACCTCCCTCATTTCTATGTAAGCTACTGGGGTTTTTTGGGATGCAGCAAAGATACTGGGAAGTGTTTTCAGTTCATCTTTGTTCATATTTTCAATAAGTAACTTTGGCCTAATTATATTCTAACACAGAAATAAAATAAATGAGTACAAAATACTAAAAAAAAACAAACAAACTGAGTTCTTACATCTACTTTTGCTCATAGAGATAATCCTTTTCTCACCTCACAGAAAACCTCCATCCTATATCTTCACCTTCTTCAAAATGAAATAGCATTTACTATGACATTTAAAATACCAGCATTTCTTTTCTCCTGTACACATCCACTTTATTACTTTCAGTAAGTGCACAAAATTATGGACAGATTTTCTAAGAACAGCTTGACAACAAAGGGAATCATATCAGGAATCTTAGTGCTGGGGCAAAGAGTGAGTAATTTTAACCTGAAAAACTGCAGGGTGCATGTTAGCTATTCTAATTAGTATCTGACTGAAATTAAATAGAGTAAAAAGTATCCAGTAAAGTCTCCAAGGAGAAGTAGCACACAGCAACGCACCTGATGTCCTACTTCACCTCATCCCTGCTCTTCCTCACCACCCGGTGTGGGACCCCACTGCCCTCCTCATACTACATTGGCTCAGGTGCTGAGTGGCTATTTTGATCAGCAGAGTCAGTTCCCCAGCATAGCAGAAAGATACCAATTTTTTATTGTTATGTTTGTTTTCCAACATTATAGTTAGATGAACCAGTTTGGCACAGCAGGTGAGTCTCAGAACCAGTAGAAAGAGCAGAGAAGTGAAAATGCTGGACTGGGGATTAATTAGCTCAGTCTGGGAGGTACTACTTCACACCCAAGCGCACTGTCTGCAGAACTTATTCATGTAGAGCTACTGTCATTTCAGAAAAATCAGCCCCTGAATATGTATCAACATATATACACTGCTATGAATATGGAAATAAAGTAAGTTCACTTGCTTTACTTGGCTTCACTCAAGCCATTTCTTCTGTTATTACTAGTAGAATAGGCTCTTTGTGTTGCAAAGGCCACTTCAAGTTATCACTGCAATAACAGGATTCTGAGCTCTTGAATCAGTAAAAGTGGAAGTATCAGCCTAGGTCAGGTGTAGAAATCTTCTGAGGCTCTGTGTGTGCCTGTTGGCAGAGCCAGCAGCAAAAGCAGATGTAAGACATGTGTGAACCTATCCAAGGGATGGGGAACAGCAAACCCAGCCAAAGTGATTACAACAAGAGGCAGGGAAACACTCCATATATGTATTCACCATAGGTGGGCTTTAGGTCCTAAGGGCAGACTTTAACTCCAGATTCAGATATTTCAAGTTGGGCATTTGAAAGACTGATATCCACATATAGACAATGTACCCGCATTTCCATTACTCTCAGTGGCTAGTAGAGTGTGTCTTAGAGAGAAGTTCAGCTGTCAAAAGGTAGGTATGTTTGTTGGGATGAGCTAAATAGCTCTTCAGATCCCACAAAGTGGACTTAAGCATCTCAGTGCATGAATCAGCTGCCTAAATGTGGGTGTTTGCTGTAGTCTGAAACCTTGTCTATTATTACACCCAACGTCTGATGGATGGACAGGTGGAAACAACACAAGCAATCTGTTTCCTTTTCAAGTTGCAACTGGGGACCTGAAGGGACATCTTAAACCACCACCTGCAATATTACTAAGCATCTCTGTTTAGGCAACTGGTTCCCCTTTTCCCCTTCCCTAGCTTGAGACTTAGAATGACTCTAGCCAAACTCAGGTTATCTTATATTTTGAGGGCTATTCTGAAAAGAGATGCCAGTAGAATGAATAGCTTATAGGGTTAGAATACATGCTACTTGTTCATTTCTAATGATTGCTCAGTAGGAATATCTTAAAAAAAAATAAAACAATACAGCCACTCTCTAGCAGACATGTTTTTCCCTCTCTTACAGCTGTCTCTGCCTGGTAGGAGAGTATTGAAAATCTAAAGCTGTCTTTCAGACCTGAAGCAGAGTAACAGCTCTCAAAAAAAATTCTTCCAGTCAATTGACAGCTTATAACTCCTCAAGCTGGGAACAGCTGGAGAATGGCAACCAGCTAGACCTTATAGCAAAAGCAGATTTATTCCTAAGGGAAGGAAAACAGCATCCAAGGACTTGGGCTAGCATATTAATCAAGTCTCTTCACTTTTTGCACCTGATGAGTAATAACATTGTCTTTTGAAACAAAATAAAAAATAAAAAATAAAAAAAAAACAAAGAAAAAAACCCAACAGTGCAATTTAAATCATATCAAAAGATGTTTTTTAGTTTATCATTTCTGGGCAGGCAGTTGACATCATTGTACTAATTTCCAGAAGCATTTAATCAGTCATTTGTATAATTGGATAATTAATAACAAATTTAGAAATGATTTCAAGGACTTAGGGGACAAGACCCAATGTAACTAGGTTAGTACTGCATCCAGTTCTGGGCTCCACAATTTAAGAAGAATGTTGAGATACTTGAATGTGTCCAAAGAAGGGCAACAAAACTGGTGAAAGGACTGGAAGGAGTCCTGTGAGGAGTGGCTAAGAGCTTTGGGCTTGTCTAGGCTGGAGAAAAGGAGGCTGAGGGGCCTGTTCTGTTCTGTTGTATCTTACTCCAGTCCATTCCATTCCATTCCGTTCCATTCCATTCTATTCCATTCCATTCCACAGATTCAGCTGCTTCACCCAGTCTTCAGTGCATTGGTAACTGAAGTAGGCTAGCAGTTGAGCTAACCAGCAGCAAAGTTCAAGGGAAATGGCAGGGATCAAATGACTCAACAAAACTAGACATTTTTCAGGTAGGACACAGGAAACCACATATGAAGAATGATTTGGCAACCAATTAGAACTTTTTATATTCTGTGTTGGATTTCTCTAAGCCTCTCCTGTCAGCATTCTTGTTCCACTTTGTGCAAGTAAATCACACACATACAGAGAGTCACATGGCCAAGTGGCTGGCCGTCCATCTGTGAGTAGGAGATATCTCAGTCCTTGGTTACCCACTGCTATATCCCACTGGCAGCTCATCATCGCTTTATGGCAACAACAACCACCAGGTCCCTTGCTGCTTCTCATGTCTCCAACTGATAAGCAAAAAGTTTATGGCTGTATTACAAATGATATTTATGATCTGTACTTTAGTGCCTTGTTTTAAACTACTTTTAGGTCACATATAAGATTAAAAGCATTGAAGAAGCCGGTAATACTTTCCTCTCCCCAATTTATTATTTTTTAAAGTGTTAGCATTTAAATGGATTTAACTTCAAAGATAATGTATTACTAAGGTGAATACAGTCATTTCATTTCAGAACTCTGCTTATTGTTTCTGCCTATCTGGAACTAGTTTTCTGTAGAGTTACATATATAAAAATATTTATTTCTGTTGCCTTTCTGTGACACAAAAAATTAATTCAAATAAGAAGTCTCAGATTGTTTCATGGTAAGGATTTTATCCCTCCAAAGGATTAAGCATGTGTATGTGCCTCAATATATTTCCTCACCTACTCAAAAAGAAGTAGCTACCCTAAAACATGTCAGCATCCCTTTATATAGGAAAGTAATGTTATAAAGTAATGTTATAAAAGTTAAACAAGTTAACAAAAACTAATTTTAAAATGTTAGAGAAGCATTTATTTTTTAACCTGCTTGTTTTTTCTGTTGCCTTGCATACTTGGTCCCAACCCAGTGCACTGTCGCAAAACTGAATTTAAAAAGTCATCCCATTAACACTAAAATGTAATTCTTTGGTTACCATACTGTATTTCATCACTTTGTACACAGCATTAAAACACTTTCTGAGACTAGGTCTCAAGACAGTGAAGTACTACTGTATCCCTTTCAGCTGCTAGTTAGGACACACAAAATGGACTGTTAATACTATACTTTAGAAATAGCTCTACAGTTAAACACTGCTATTGGTTGACAAGAAGAGTTTTAAAGTCTCCACACTCAACACTATTCAAAACCCCACTGGACGCAGCTTTGAGCAACCTGCAAGTTGCAATGTAAAAGCAGGTTTACATTAACCCTGCTTTAAGCGAAGGGTCAAACCAGATGACTTCCACAATGCCTCCCAGGCAAAATTGTGCCCCAAGTCTGTCAATACAAGAAATAAAAAAAAAAGGAAAAAAGACCATTGTTGGCCTGTGGGGTTTTTTCCATTCTGTTTGTATTTTCTTACAATTTTTTTTATTTTCTAAGCATACATTTGTTCTTTGGAATGAGGGTCACACTTCTGTGCCTCTACTTTAGCATACAGGTTACTGTCCAAGAAATAGTACTGTGTCCAATCTCATAATAACTGATAATTGTGCTTCAAGTACTTGCTATTCTTATTATTCCTGACTTTGAATTATGGCTCTCACCTACTGATCAAGTCATAGATGATTTGATTTGATTTGCATAACGTATAGGAAATTGTTCTGGAACTTTTCTGAAGAAAAAAAAAATAAGTAAGTAATATGCTGTGAGCAGAACTTCACAGAAATAGAGGTAGTCTAAAATGTCATCATATTTTTCTTTATTCCTGATTCTGATGTTAGGATAAATCACCCCAGTAGCCCACTACATTAGTCAGGACTTCATAAACCCTGATCCCAATGTTTAACTTAGGCTTTCCCCATTGCACTTTCACATTAAAAACTCTCTTCTGTTGCTCACATGAGTCATAAACAGAGATAATACATTCTCATGTTAGTGATGACATGAGAATGTCACCACATAGCTGAGAACAAGCATCTCTTCTTTATGATTATGTTGCTAACTAGAAGGCCTTATTTTTTAAACTTATTACAAAAATTATGACTTAAGTGTTTCAATAGGTTTGATGCTCTGCTATGAACTTTGACTCCTTAATTAGTCTACATTGAAACATGGTTTAAAATGGATAATGGATGTTTTGTGGTGCCAGAGCCACAAGAACCTTAGTAAACATGGTAATAATGGTTTTGCACTGTATAGTCAAAATAAAATTTAAGTGAAGCATAGTCATACAAGACAGGATAAAATTTATTCTGTCACACTTTGCAAACATCATCATTTGTAGGAATTTTTTATTATCATACTATGTACAGGCAGAAGACGAAGCAGTATTTTTTTTCTCTTTAATATAAATTCATGACAGATACAACTCCATTCACAAACTGGAATTAGTAAACTCAATCCTTTGAAATATCAAGTGGCATATAAAATATATGCCATCTGTCACTCCTTCAAAGGTCCTTCTTATTGTGCCAAGGTGCAGGCAAAACCAATATTCTCAGAATCAGTGATCAGGTATTGCTTAATCCTGGAAACTTCAGAACTCCTACTAGGTGATTTGAACAAAGTTATATGTGAACCGACACCACAGGGGAAAAGATCACACACAGAAAAACAAACAAACTCCAAAATAACCTGCTAGTTTTCATCTCAAAATCAGCAGCCTGTACGAGATGCTGTGAGTGTGATGGTGTGAGGCCAGTTTCATATGCATTCTTTCAGCTAGACAAAATAAGTACAAATGTCACTGTGATTTCAGAGAAGCTCTCAGCCCCCGGAAGTCCATAATTCCCATCCCAAACACATGCAGAGGTTCATCACCATGCAGGCAGTGTGGCATACGGTGCTCTGGCCTGCACCTTTCTTCTGCAACTCTGAGGAGCTCTAAGATGACCATCTGCTCTTACCATCAATTTCAGAACTCTTCCTTATGATCTGAGCTGTCAGTATTTATCAAGACCTGGAAGATAATTGGAGTCACCAGGTTGCACCTGGGTGAAGCCAAGCTGAAATGCTCCTAGTTGCAATACCGCCACATCTTTTTCCCACAGATCACCACAGCCAACATCAGCCACTTTGGCGGCACCAGCAGTGCTCACTTGTTACAGTTGGAAAACTGTAACGGGTGGTGTCCCTCAGGGATCAGTGTTGGGACCTGTCTTGTTCAACATCTTTGTTGGTGGACACAGACAGTGGGATTGAGTGCACCCTCAGCAAGTTTGCCGACGACACCAAGCTGTGTGGCTCGGTTGATACGCTGGAGGGAAGGGATGCCATCCAGAGGGACCTGGACACGCTTGTGAGGTGGGCTGATGCCAACTTTTTGAAGTTTAACCAAGCCAAGTGCAAGGTCCTACACCTGGGTCAGGGCAATCCCAGGCACAGCTACAGGCGGGGTGGAGAAGAGATTCAGAGCAGCCCTGCAGAGAAGGACTTGGTGGGGGGGGTGGTTGATGAGAAGCTTGACATGAGCCAGTCGTATCCTGGGCTGCATCAAAAGAAGCATGACCAGCAGGTCAAAGGAGGTGATCCTGCCTTCCCCTTTGTATTTTGTGTGAGAGCCTCATTTGATGTTCTTGTCACAAAATCTGAACATGGTAAATGCAATGCAATTCACATGTTCCTGAAACACCACCCCACAAAAAAAAAAATCACAGTGAAGTTGTGTAGAGGTGGATCTTCTTTTAGGATTATTTTTATCTGATGCAATATTACAATCACAAATGTGGAGGAGGTCAGACTTTTTAGATTTATTTTTATTTAGTAAGCCTTTATCTGAAGATTTGACCATTAGTCTGTGTGCTTAACCACCTATATTGTGTGGATATTAAGTTAGATATAAGGAAGAAGTTCTTTACTGTGAGGGTGGTGAGGTACTGGAACAGGTTGCCCAGGGAAGTTGTGAACGCTCCACCCCTGGCGGTGTTTAAGGCCAGGCTGGACAGAGACTTGGACAACATGGTTTAGTGTGTGGTGTCCCTGCCCATGGCGAGGGAGTTGGAACTAGATGATCTTAAGGTCCTTTACAACCCTAACTATTCTACGATTCTAGTCCAGTTTGCTCTTGCCAAGCATAAGGGGTGCTAGTACCTGTGTTGGACTTTTCACTGGCTGCCATTTTCTCCCTGATTTGTTTCTTAGCCCTTCCACTTCTGTTTGGATGAAGGAGGAGGGCACTTGGTTGTGGAGAAAACCAGTGAAAACAGTGGCCATTAACAGGGAGGACTAACAAAAGCTGAGCTAAAATTCTCACAGGATGCACAAGTCTCTTCAAATCCAAGTAGTTCACAGTTAATTTTTTGTCCTTACTTTTTTTTTTCATTTTTATTTTATGAAATGGAAAAGAAGGCAATTGATATAAAAAAAAAATATAATAACTGTTCTGTTAGAAACCTAATCTGTCAAAACACATTTTCAAAAGAGAATTTTCAACTCATGGTACTTTCCACATCATTCTGACTTTAACTGCAAATTCTCTGTTTGCACATCTGCTTAGATTTTATGTGTAGTCCAAGTTCTAACCTGCATTCTTTGGCTTCATCAGGAAACTGCGCTCTGCATAATTGCATATATAAAGAGCATAAAACTAGAAAACAGCCAGCAGTTATCCATTACTTGTTGTGCTGGATTTTTTCTGATCACACCTGGACAATTTTTTAAAAGATAGCCTTTAACCTATCAAGGAGGAACAAATCTTGATGAAAGAGTCATGGTGAATATGTCTGTACAGCCTTTTACAGACAGACACGGGTCAGTTTTGCCTCTTCTTCCACTCAACCATCTGCAAATCAGCTCCAAACTGAGGCTTTTAGCTTAGATTCTGCATCCAGCTAAAGTATCCCTATTGCTTCCAGTTGAGAATCAGATCCGAATTCAGAGAGAGTGTGTGCCTTTTTCTACCTGTGATCATATCTGATGTATCAGCTACAGTCTGAAACAGGAGGTTGGATGGCTGTTGCTTTCAGGATTTGAAGGGTAAAAGGAAATAGCGGAAGGAAAAAAGGTTGCAAAACAGGAAACAAAACTTGCATTAAACATCTAAAGGACAGCTGAAAAAGAAAAAAACAAAAAATCATTAAAAAAAAAATTTCGTAAGAACTTATACATGAAGTACAATCCTCTTTTCTTGCTGAATCTTCCAGCAAGAGTTAACCTGTGCAGTCTCTCATAAATACTACTGTGATTTTACCCTGTGAAGTTAATAATCGACCTCAGGAAGGGCTAGAGGTAATTTATTTGCAGTAGAAATGCTTAAATACCAGGAAACAATGCATTTCACACATCAGTTGCTACATACATACATATTAGTTTGTGACGAAACAAGGTCATTGCACTTCATTATCAGTTGCAATACAGCCTTGCCACTGTTCATAAATGCCACCAAATTGCTTATGAAACATTTTAGGGACCAGCTAAGTCAAAGACATTTAAAGTAAAATAGATGTGTAAGTGTTCATCAAATAACTATGCCAAAAGCCTAAAATGATTACATATTTGCAAACTAGTACATTGGGGAACTGCAATTTTTGTAAAAGACATTAGTATGAAAAAAACCCAAAAAACTCAGAAATCTACCTTTAAGATCTATAAACAGTATTTCTTTTAGGCAGATGTATGACAAGAAAAAAAAAATCCAAACCTCAAATTCCACTGGATTGCAAACACCTAGAATATCTGTAAAATGTGTATTAAGATAATTTAGTAACCTTTACCTAAAGCAGAGATACAGGGAATAAGCAGAGTGTTAATGTCTTTTTCTTAGAGTGAAATGTGTAAAACTGACTATAGTGGCAGACAGTGAATTGAAAGTTTAATTTCCCATAAAAGACCCCTTGCAAATACTGTTTGTGTGAAATAGCCTTTTTCCTGCAATTAAGGAGGAAAAAAGAGAAATTGCTATACAAACAGAATTCCCCTGAGAAAAGCTAAAAGATCATCCCAGCATGAACAAGAATTTTTGTTTTAGAACAGCATCTTAATTTCAATTATCACTACTTTATCCTTCACACATGTCCCTATCGTTAACTATTAAAAAAATGAGAATCTAAGTACATCCATCTTCAACTCTGGGCCCTTGTACTTAAGTTAGATGTTAAAAACCTTCTACTTTGAAGCTGTTACTTGAGTTTCTATAAGCTGTATCCAAACCACCCTTAACATTTCTGTAGTCTGAATAAATGAACTAGGATCTGGTGTTATACTATGCTATAGGCTCAACTCTTTGTGAGTAGCCTAAAGTTAAAAGTAAAGTTAAAAGTTAAGGTCAAGCACATACCTTGAAAAATTGCATATTTCAGCAAATACTTGACACATAGAACAGTTTGAAACGTGATACCTGTTTACAGCACTGTGTGCCAAAATTTCGGACAATCATATTTCTAAACTATCGGTTTTCGGGCTTCTTGAGCAAGTCCTGCACCCACCGCTACTAGTGGGTGTCTAATCCAGGGACAGCAAGTGTTCTAAACATGTAACTGCTTTTATGCAAGAACCTAACTATTCCTAGTGGATAGTCTGCAGGCGTGACAAGATTTACCTACCTGTTTTTCAGTTTAGTAGTGGTGGTGCCTTAGAGTTTTCATGCAGCAGTTTTAATAAACAAATCCATAAAACACAGGCAGCTTATGAAAACTTTTGTATTTATTCAACATTTTGCATGCACAATCATACCCTTTGAAATGATGTTTTTACAAAGTAAAGAGATTTATAAATAGAAAAGAAAATGGGCATAACGATTGTTTTTAAGACACTCTTCATTCTGTCAACATAATGACTGTCTATTTCACTTCTTTTTTTGATCTCTTTCTTGCTGAGCATCCTGTATTTCATCATCCAGCCCAGACTCCTCCTCGTGGGAAAATAAAATAACTCCTTCAACTCCATCTGTTAGCAAGGATCCAGTACCACAATTACATACAAATGCATTTAGAGCTGTGTATAAGTATTTGCAGGAACATGAATCTCTCACAGATGGCAAAATGTAGTCACTCTCCTATTTGCTGTATCATTATCCTAAAAGGTGATAATTAAAATTATTTCAAAGTTCAGATTTAAATAACATGTTGATTACAGACTGTTCAGTATTGCCATATTTTGAAATTTCTCTCTTTAGGCTTGTATTCCATAACCAAATTACTATGTCTGAATTATCATTAATAACTCTAAATAGAAATAAATTTCACAATCTGTACACTGAATGTGTCAAACCATACAAATCTTTTTTTTTTTTTTAATTTCACTTTTTGAACTATTCCATCTTTCAGGCTTAAAGTAATTATGCACCTTCTTTCAGAATAACATCAAGCTATTTTGAGCTCTGCTGGGAGAAAATATAGCTCATTAGCATCCCTGAACTATAACAGAGTAAGATGAAAAGTTGAAGCATACATTGCTTGCTGAAGAAAAAAACCTTCTGATTAAAATAGTGAAGGAGGTAGTGTTCTTTAACTATAATACAAACCATCAAAGATCGAGCACTACAGTCAAAGTGCAGGAAGTCTTTGTTAGCTCTCCAGTTCAGTGTGAACATTCTTCTGTTTCTTGAAAGTACAACAAACCATTTCAATTTTAGCTATTGCTCATAATAATCCTGGTGGGAAAATACTTTTTCAACTGATTTTTTTAAAAAAGTGTTTGATTCAACAGCTTCAAGAACACAGCCAATCTGTGTCAATGCTTCCCTAGCTAGATAGTGCCTATGGCGGATCCATCTCAGAGGCACATTCTGTATTCACACTGCCTACAAATTCTTACCACCATGAATGAACTATGGATATGAAATACGGCTGTGGCTGCTCATCCCTGACAGTGTTCAAGGCCAGGCTGGATGGAGTCTTGGGTGACACAGTTTAGTGTGTGGTGTCCCTGCTCATGGCAGGGGGGTTGGAACTAAATGATCTTAAGGTCCTTTCCAACACTAACTATTCTATGATTCTATGAAAACCCCAAGTGCTTGTATTCCCTTAGGATGATTCAGTTGACCGCCCATTGGTAGAAAAGAGAGGGAGGCTGAGAACAGTCTCCTCTCCCTTCTGACCTATTTATTCAACTTGGTGGCTGAAAACATGGAAAAGGCCTGAGAAGAAAAGGTCTGCAGCAGTAACAGTGTCCTGCTGAGAAATACAAAGTACTCATCTCTTCTGTTACATATCAGGGGTAAACCAGTCAAAGTATAACAGAAGTCAAACTCTTTATGATCAGGAACTGACCCAGCTGTGAGTGCAGGTCTTGTCTTTTAACGAATGGGTATGAGAGATTTTCCCATGGAGTAAGGTGTCTTCAAAACCTGGCTTCCTGACCTCCACAGAAAGGCCAGGGAGGTTTGGATTTAAAAAAAAAAAAAAAAGAGTGGAAAGAAATTCCATCTCCAGTGCCATTGTTTCTGGAAATGCTGTGAGGTATCAGCACATATGGCATTTGGCTGGAGCTGGTTTAGGGCAGGTCTGTCAGGGGTTTTTCTTTCTGATTATGCCTTGCAGGCTGCCTAGAACCCTAACAGGCAATTTAAAAGGAATTGTGCAGGCTGCCGGGACACTATTCAATGGTGGCTTTGTTCAAAAGTCTTTCTTTGAGACCTTCTCACCAACTGCAGTGATCTTGCCTGTTAAAGGATCTTCAATTCACTGTAGTTTATAAACAGTTAAACATTCTTTAATGACCTGGAAATTATTCCATTTGTCACCTATAAATGGCTTAGTATTGATAACTCATTATACGTAACAGCCAGATTAAAAATCAAAAATCTCCATTTTTCCAATGTTTGCTTTCTTTGTGGCATTTTAATTACATTTAGAATGCAGTTCCAATGGCTGGTGAGAGATCATAAACAACAATATTCATTAAACCTTGACAACCTTGCATTTAAATGGAAGCAACCCCTTGGGCAACAAAATACACCACCACTACCAAATCACATCAGAGAAAGTATCTTCTAGTTATAAAACTCAAGGTAGGAAGGTGAATCCCTTGACAAAAGATATAGAAAACTACACAGCAAGGATGTAATTTGGTAAAAATATGTTAAAGCCAAAAGCAATCAGCTTTTTGCAGGAGTGAGAGTTAGAGATGCAAAAGGAAACCATGCACAGAGATATAAATATCCTGCACTCCATCGCTGAGTGTGATAGACCTCTTGGTGGGAAGAAGAGGTCAGAGCATGTTGCCCACATTTTTAATGTCTAATGCAGAAATGTGCACTTTCTTTTGTACCATCAATCTACAGACAAGGATATTTGGATTAGAAGCCTGTTATAGGCTCCATATGTGTTCAAGTTCCGGTTTTATTTATTCCTGGAGGCTTAAATATTACAAAAATCCTGGACACATCTCAAAAGCATCTCAAAAGTTTGAAACTCTTGAAAATGTTATGCTGAAGCTAGAGAAGAAGATATCTGTGGGCAAAAATCCCAAATCAGAAGAAAGGTCCAGCCTCTCAGCTCTCAGGGGACCAACATGAAAAAAAATCATTTAGTAGAGAAAGAGAATTTACCTGATCCAGGATATCATTCAATAGGAAAAGGATGGGTTTATATTTCAATATGCTATTATCCCAACAATACCCAACTTGTTCTTCATAAAATGAAATATGAGCCATATTCTAAATAAGCAGGATGTCCTTCCTACAGAAAAAATCCCACAGGTCATAAACCTGAGGAACTCATTGGAAAAGGATGCTTTGAAGGCTAAAAGTTTACACAAACATGAAGGGAAGCCAGACAATAACATTTTAAAACAAACAACTCAAGCTTAAATACCCAGAAATGAAATCCAGTACATTGAAAAACTTGGAGCCTTGTTTGTGAGGCATCCATCAATGGTTACTACTGTAAACAAAATACTTCACTAGCAGGACCTGAGCTCACTGTAGGTATATCCTTACATCCCATCATGGAGCTCAGTGCTACAATTGAGGTGACCACTCTCTGCCTGACCAGCTGATGGACGCCACCAGAAGAACCTGTGGCTAGCACTGACAATTTCTTTTTCATCACCATCCTCCTGTCTCCTTCCTGTGACACTCACTCCCTGTTGTAGTCTTGGACAGCAAAGCAGCCAAACAGGTTCCAGAAAGAAGTGTTGCTGTGGCTTTGCCCTGGGTCTTGGCAGCAGGGGGAAGTCAATACTGGCCAGTAGAGTCTCATACAAGCCATCTGTAAAGTGAGCAGCAGAGGGGTTACAGTGGAGTGGCATAAGGATTCAGCTGCCCATGCAAACCCAGTTTCTAGCACAGTTCTGTGCAGTTTCTGCTGTTCACAATGACTGAGCTAATACTGATAGCTAGTCTAAAACTAGCTTTGAGGAGCTTCTATCTTACCATAAATAGGCCCTTCTCAGTTTCTCCTTCATTCAATTACCCATTGGCAAAGGCAATTAGAAAAAATGAGTCAAGAATTTTTTTACCTCAAGGGCACTGTGCGGATAAACATACTGAAGATGATGGTGTGCTCAGACACTGGAGTAATAGAGACGAAACTAATGTCTTCTTCATTGTATTCTTACATTACCTTCTTATCATAGAATCATAGAATACCAGGTAGGAAGGGGATCTCAAGGGTCATCTGGTCCAAACTTTCTAAGCAAAAGCACGTTCTAGACATCTTGATGAATGTCTTTGCTGCAAATATACTCTTGCGTATACTTTCATTACTGGATTTGTTTTTGTATGTGAACATATTAGAGAAATTACAGTCAGTACCAAACAGTAAAAGTCAAGCTTCCACAAGCTCCACTGCCTCCACCTCCTACTGAGAAAACTACCCTCTGGCTTTGGAATTAAGGTTTTATAAAAGGGGGGACAAACAAAGGGTCTCCCTTTTTCTTCCTTTTATTGCCTACTGAGCCCAAATGCCACTTGTGAAGATTGATACAAGTACAAAAATTCAATTTACTGATGCAAACATGTTCAGATATTTTGCTCCAAGTCTCAATACCCATGCATGGCTGAGAATAACAAATGAAACATATGAGTCTTTTCAATTATACATTACAGATAACTGAACATTGTTTATGGAAAATGTGCTTACTGGGAATAACAGACAGACAGATACAAATTAGATTGAGAATGAAATGCAAGTCTTGATTTTCTGTCACACTAGAGTAATAAAGCATACAATAAAAGCATGCCATAGACTAATTAATAGTCAATGGCAAAAAAAATACAAATGCCTGAAGAAATGTTTTTTTCCTTCAGTTCCTATCATAAGCTTAGAACAAAATCTGAATATTATTGTCTTAAAAAAGAAAAAGCAATAGACAATGCTGTCAGACTGAATATCTCTAATTTTGAATGTCAAAAATACTGTTATTTCAGACAGTAATCATTTCACACTAAACAAAATATGAAAACTACACAAACAGAACTTTAAGAAATCACCTGATTCATAAATCTAGAAATTAAATGTAAGAAAAAAAAGCAATTAAAAAAAAAAGTCCAAGTGTAAAAAAGAGACCAAACAGATATCAATGCATTTAGAGAATACACAGATAAATTTTTCTTAAAAATCTATTTGGACAATATTTTTCTTTTTATGGGGTAGTGATACGTAGTGGTCATCAGATAAAGTAAATTAAAACATTTCAGTAGTAACAGCACCTTCACCTGTCTTTTGGGGTTTAACTGATAGAAAAATTGCTTGGGCTGCTGTTGACATTCCAGTGAACCCTCCTCCACTTACCCGGTCGCTGTATTAGAGGTGTCTTAGCACTATGAGGTTCATTCTTTGAATTGCAGTATTTCTTTCTCCAATCTTGTCCCTCCCATGCAGCTTAACTGTATTGTCAAAGCTTCCAGTATAGAGATAAATCAGAATTTAAAGAACAAAAGGTAGTACAGGTGGTCAGGTTAACTACAGCTACAAACCTAGGATTGTAGGGATGCTGTCTCAGCCTGACATGAATTCTTCAAATAGTCCATCACAGGTCTCTGCACAAAAGGTAAAGGAAGAAAAGAAGTTCAACCTGCTTTATCAAAGGATTCCACTTTTCCCCTTCCTGCCTCCTGCTCCATACCAGCAACAGATACACTGCTGCTGTTGCCTTCAGACAGTTCCACTGAGGGTCCTTGGAGCTCAAGATTTTTCTGAGGGCAAGATAAGAAAGAAGAAAAGTAGAACAGCTTATGTAACTCCTCAACCTCTGAATCATCAGCTAGAGATTTCAATAAATTCACTAATTATTTTACCGTACCAAAAGTATAGAGTCTTTTAGTAATACTTATCATTATCCTTATTCCTTTGCTTATTTTTATTTGTTAAATTTAATTAGTATAAAAAGGCTTTAATAGTTCTTCTCTTACCTACAAAGAAAGCACAAAGGTGATATTCAGGTTTCTTTAGAGCTTTGTTTTTAATGAGAATATAATATTAAATTTCAAATCAAGAAATTTATTGTGCATTGATGGCGATCCTATGCAAATTATTTAAAATTTTATGAAGTTTTTTAAAAATTAAGTGCACTAACTAAACATGAAGTTTCTGCTTATTAATAGCAAACTAGAAGACCCAGTCAACAGACTATCCCCTTACATGAAACATTGTTTTGCTGTCCTTACTGTGAGGTATGTTTTACAATTAAGCAATAAAACACTGCTTCCCCATCAGGTAGTGAATGATAAGAGAAGCAAGCTATCCCAAAGAAGACTTCAAACCAATAGCTAGCTGCCTGACCTGTGCCACAGTCTGCCATTAGCAATGCTTATCATAAACATGGCTAAAAAGAGAAAAGCACTACTACCTTGAAGGAGGTTCTAGAAGAGGAAAACACAAAGTCCTATATCCTTTCCTTCTAAGGTGTTGGCTCCTCTTTTTGAAAGACTAGACCTGTCAAAAAAACCCCTAAATTTTATATCTCTTGAAGGCTTTATTGTTTCTAAGTTCATATAATACTGAATATCTTTCTTTACCATATTTACAGATACTTTTAAACAAGTATAGTATCTCAATCTACATACAAATACTGTCATTTATGTAAGTGCAATGTAAAATTAAGGATATATTTATTTTTAAGGGCTATTGTATCAATTAAAATACCTTCCACTGAAAACTACATCAATATCAATTATTTCAATGACAGTACTCCAAAAACAAAATTAGTAAGAAAACTAAGAATTAAAGTTCAGGAATTTAAAGAAATGGGAGAGAATCACAGAAATAAACTTCTTCAGAGAAATAAAATCATGAATTGAGAAGCCTGTTGTTATTCATCACAGTAGCTGCTTTTAGAAGGTGAAAATAATTATATAGCAATTTTGATAATGGGTAATCATGTGGAAAATATTTAACAAATGCCTCATCTAGGTTTTCTTTGGTTAAAATGTCTCCCAAAAGCTCCATAAAGAGGAAACACAGAGAAAACATACAGTAATTATGAAAGAAAAAAAGAATGATCCTAGACAGTCAGTCACACTTAATAAAACATATACTCCTTTCAACCATTCTCATTTGCAGTTCCAAATAAATTAATGTACTTTTTACAACATGTCTAAATTCTCCTGATGTACTATTGATTGAATGTACTGAACATCTACAGAAAATGTTTCAGTTACCTTGCATTACAGTATTTGAGCAATGGTGCCTGCCCACTACACTATATGCAAGAAAATGATATCTCTCTCAGGGCAAAAGCAATGCTAGCTTTTCCTTTTAAAACTTTCCTAGTCTTTCACATTGAATAGTAATATTATTCTTAAAATACTTGCAACAACATAACTCAAAAGTAGCAAATCCAAGTATTTAAAAATTTAAAAATTTTTAAATTTAAAAATTTGTAAATGCTAACATTTTTAAACCATGCAACTGCAGTTAACCCTTACTTGTGCACTCCTTAATTATGTTACTGTAGACTTTAACGAAATTTCATAGATAATTTGTTTTAGAAAAACTGAAGTGGCAAAAAAAGTTCTATTTCAAGAATTTGCATTAACACACACAAGGCATCTGAAGTGAAAAGCCATTTAGATCAACAGTGCACTCTTGTGACATTTGAGCTGACAAAATTAGCTGCAGCTCTCCACACAGGCTGACATGAGAGACTGACTGCTCGTAACCTGAGAGGAACAAGCAGGTCAGGGAAGTAGGTTTCCATTCTAAAGAAGTCCAAAGAAGACAATGGTCACATAGCCACGCTTATCTCCTCCCACCTTCTTTTATTACTCTTTCCAGCCTGCCCTGGTGAAGGTGTCATGCCACCCTCACCCTGCACCCTGCTGCTTCATGACATTGCCCTTTCCCATGTCCATCAAGCAAGGGCACACAAGCTGAGAAGTCTCCAGCTCTCCTCCTTCTTTTCCCCTCACTCCAATACACTAGGTGTAACTACTTAGTGCAAGAAAATGGCAGCACTACCTTTGATATTACTGCAAGTATTTTTGATTAATGACAGATCAAGCTGTAATCAATCCCAGGGGTTTGTCACCATGAATATACATTTATGCTCCACAGTGTTCAGCTGTGAGGTGGTGGGAACCAAGCAAGAAGTGATGGTTACAGAAAGAAGTAGACCAGTATTGCACCTTGAGCTTTTCTATCTACATCAAACTCCTCCAGAAAATGTTCTATTGTCATTTTAATACCAACTGTTATCATCACACTTGTTATATTTCAGTGTGCAAGAAAAAACATGTTATCATCTGAAAAATTTGGCTGAATTCTTTCTTGTTGGAGCTCTGTTTGAGTATATGGCACTGCCTCAGGGATTAATTCATTACTCGTATGCCCCCAGAAATTCTCTAAAACTTAATTTTCCAAGTCACTGAATGAATAACATTGTTATGCAAATATTGGATTATTAGTCATGAAATTGCAAATATTGATATATTCTTGATTTACCAGGCAATCACAATTAGGCTGTCTTCTGCTTAAGAAAAACCTCTTCTCCTGCTAATGCTTTCTCTGTCCATCTGTCCCCAAAAGATTATTGTTTGCTTTCTGGTGATAGAGTAGCCTAATAGAGTTTTCTGCAAAGCTCCAAGTTTGCATAGCGTGCTGAGAATGGCGTGGAATGAAAATCTAATCTATCAGGCCAATTGTTAAACAAGAATTAAACAGCAGGCTAAATCCACGTAATGAAGGCAGGTGACTTTTGCTCACTTGTTTTGCTAAAGGCAATGGTTACAGAATCTAAGACACTAGTAAGTATTTAGTATAGCTAATAAACTATGGCTAATGTATTCCCTGCCCACTGGGTGGAAAAATTTTGTATACTGTCGAAATAGCATTTATGTTTTTCTTGGCTCACTGAGGTCCCAGTTTTCAAGCACTTCTCTTCTAGTCAACTTTACTGATCATGCCTCTTCCTTGAAAACCTGGACTATTTACTGAACATTTACAGCTACAATTTCTAGATCTCTTTCTCCCTTCACATGTTGTGAAAATACTGTTTATTCCCTGGTGTGCTCTTTGGAATTGAAACACAGTGGGATAAAAACATACAGAATATGAGTGCCAAACTGGCTATCATTTTGTGAGCACAAAACTGGTAAAATCATTGTAAAAAGTTTGTCAGGTGATAAGGTTCTTCTCTAATTACTTTGCGTTTTCACCCTTCAAACTAGAACTGTCTACTGATTTCACGGCTCCATAAATACAAATAATAAATTTTATGCAGTGTGGTAAAAGGCATTCAGGTTTTTTATGTCGTGCAATTCTAGCTGCTTTTTCCTTGTAATTCATCATAGTACATCTGTTTTACAGAGTAATATTCAAAAAAACATTGAATAAATTTCAGCCTCTCTCTGACATGGTCTTTCATCTCTACACACCTTCCCCTCACAAAACAAAACAGAAAATGAATGCATTAACTAAAACATCGTTGTGTTATCGATATTATTCTCAGACTAAAGCCAAAACACATCATTGTACCAGCTACGAGGAAGAAAATAAACTCTATCCCAGGCAAAACCGGACACATCAGAAAAACTGATCTGCTTAAAATTACAGTGTTTTGTGCTTAGGTGGGTAGTTTGTTAGGGGGCATTTTAATTTATTTCTCACCTGTGATTCTCTCTTTAAAAGCTCACAGTACCTTCCAGAATAAATCTCTGAATACTAGCGTTCGTGTTTCTTACCATTGTGTTTCCTCAAACATTCACTGTGTGTTTAACCATACCATCATACATCTCTGCTGAGCAGCTGACAACCTTCATAGCCAGGTCAAAAGTATAGTAAATGCCTCTCAAGCTCTTTTACTGTTGCAGCTTTGTACTCAATGTGCCTCATGGTGACTAAGATTTTTGTTAGCTGCAGTTAGAATGAGATCATGTTGTCCCTCACATACCTACAGCCTCAGATCTGTTGGGCTGGTAGGAGTAACATTCACATTACATCTGAACAGAGATATTTGAAATATAAGTAGAGGCATACTTGAGCATTAGGCTAATGTAATCTGAAGAAAACCTCTCTGAAGGCCTTCCAGTCTTCTGCTCAAAAATTTTAAGATAATAAAATTATCATAGGGCAAATCATATTCCCAATTCTTTTCAATAACCTGATGAATCACCAGAATTCAATGAAATCAATATACCTCTTGTTGACAGCAAGTACCTTCTGACTTTCTAGACTTAACTAAAACTAAAAATTGAGGGTTTGTACTGTACATGACCTTAAACATTGTTATCATGGATTCTGACTCTTCATTCTCAATTCAGACAATGGTCCAAAATATTGATATTTATTGCCTAAGGCCTCTGTGCCTCCAGTGTATTTATTTTCACTGCAACTGAAACAAAATGTAAATACAAATTTACAGACTTTTTTTTCTTATTATTTAATTGTTACACGTTATGGTACCTTACTTTCTGTGCATGTAATAAACTGCTAGGCTATGTATTGTACTCTTAGTACAGAACAGAAATTCACAGCACAAGAAGACATGAAGGCCTTCCGCAACTAACTTCCAATGCACCTAATGAATGTCTTCAGGTCCAAAGCAGTGCAGAAAACCTCAGTTCATAAGATGAGTTCTGCCTGACATGATATGGAATGAGAGCCCTTGAATCTGACACTCAAGAGCAAGGACCATGACTAGGTATATTTGAAGGAGGTTATTCAAATGATGGACAAGGCAGGTGAAAACAAAAAGCAAAAGAAATGTTCTGCACTCCTGTAACATCAGTCTCTTGACTGTGTCCTACTCTCCCTTGCCATGCACACTGTTAATATTAACTATTTTTGTGTATCATAATGGCACACAGTGGGTGCAAATGGTTTGAAGAAAAGGAAGTTAAAAAAAAAAAAAGGATGAAAAGTGTGTGCATTTGAAGATGCAGACTAAGAATGAGGCACCTTTTTCCTCCTTGGAAATCTGAAAGAAGCTTGAATATGATGAACATATTTTCCATTTTCTGATTTTTTTTTCTTCTTCAGTTCCCCTTCCCATGAATGTGCTGCTAAGCCTTTCCCCTCCAATTATTATATGCCAAGGACCAAAATAGCTCTCACTGGAGCTGTCAAAATGCTTATTGCAAAGGGTTTGTGTTTTCCCCAGTCTTTCTGCACACAGATTAAATTCTTCCTCAGTTCCAGAGCCCAAATTCACCCTTTCTGTAGTAGACTTGAGCTTTTGTTTGGTTTTCCTGGAAGCAAACAAATTTTCTCAGTTTATACTGTTAAGAATATGATTTTGCTTTTGGGCATTGCTTTTTAACCACTATTTAACAGAT
>NW_009922875.1:16881-20765 GCF_000696875.1 Nestor notabilis | reverse complement strand
TGCCCGAAGGCAAGAAACTTGTACTATCCCCCCCACGATGAGTTTCAATAATAAGGACTACCACATCTTCATGAAATATTGTTAAAGCTCAGTTCATTTCCTACTTTCATGACATGAATTACAGCTCTCCATAATGATCACTTAAATTTATCCAGACCAGTACAGCTGGACTTCAGTGCTGCTGAGTTCTCTCTAGCTTGTTAACTTTTCAGTTCAGCTACCAGTTCTGTCTTCAGAAGAGGTCTTAGACTGAAAAAAACCCACAGTGACAATAATCTCGGTGGACAGCAAGCATCCTATGACATCTCAGCTATCTACCTGAGTTTTTAAACACTATTTGTAGTACAGACCGTGGTCTTTTTGTGAATAGACTCCTTGATTTACAGTCTGCCACATGATAGGAGGGGAGGTTACAAAGATCAGGAGTAGCTGAAAGGGTAATCCTGCTGGAAGATAGAACATTTTCCCTTTGACTGGCATTTTTTCTTTTTTTTTTCCTTCCTTATAAATGTTTTCAGAGTCAAAGGATGATTTATTTTAAAATGACCCTAATTCAAGGTTATGCCAATGAGACAACTGTCTTTCTCTTTGATTTAGATGTTCCAGTCTTTCCCTTACGCAAAGACTATGTTGGCTTCATTTCCTTTATAAGTAATCATTCTCCCAGAGTTACCAGCACACTGACTCACAAGTTGTTTCACTAGCAGGTAAGTGGAGGTTTACTAAATGTATCTATTTTTATTTTATCTAATCTTTGTCTTTTCACTAGTTTTACTTACTAGTATAAAAAGATGTAAATATATTGGCTCAGTAGCAAGACAAAAAGCACAATAATATTTTTAAGTAGCTCTCAGGAAAGAAGATCCTGTATCTTGCATGCATTTTTTTTTCAGTAAGACATACCTGTATTTACACTTGGGTGCACTTAATCAGCAGAGGATGCACTATACATCCACACCCTCTTTTTTTTGTTATTTAAAAATACAAAATACTGTTCTAATGGTTCTATCTACTTTAACTGATGTTTTCTTTGCAACTACTGGAGCAATCACAGCTAGGGAAAAAGATGGGTAGCTCCAAAAACCACATAGGAGGCTGCTTTCTTTAAAGCAGAAACACAGAACTTCTTTTTCAAGAAATGGTTAATGGTTTTTGTACAGAATATTTCCTTGATGCCTGTTGGTAACAACATTTCTGTGATGGCACTATTACTGGCAAACTTAATGATTTACTGGAAAGAATAACAACAGATCAGTGGCCTCAGAAATGTCACTTGAAGGCCTCCTGATTGATTTTGAAAATGATCCCAGGGAACTATTTGTCCTGTGTTCAAATCGCTAATATCCTTCATTCATTGTAGATAGTTACAGCTATATATAGGTTTAAAATTAGTTTATTCTGGAAGCAAATAAGATCAGTGTAATAAAAGCAGACTATGAAGTCTGGAGCACAGTAACTAATGTTTAAAAGAAAAAAAAAACAACACATGAATCAGCCTACTACAGTCTTAGCAAAGAAACATATATTTAGTAGGCATTGATTATTGTAGTTTGTCACCAAATGACTCCAATGGATTGAGACTGATCTACTACAGCAAAGGATGGGACCAAAGGGTGTAGGTACATCACTTCCAAAGCAATTACCTGCAGCAGGTGCAGCAGGTTGTTTGCTGTGTTGGGGTTTTATTTCTTCCTTATGTAGATTACGTTGGTACAAATACAATAGACTAATAATTACATTTCTTAATGTATCACAACTTTACAATACAACAGCAGCTTTATGGAGAGTAAACAAACACAAGGGAATGCCCCTTCAAAGTGCAAGTACTGGATAAGGAAGCAAAACACCAGCCACTAATGCCTTAGTGCATTACAGCCATTGATTTTTTTCTATGAGTTCCAGTTTTTCTTGCTGTAGGTTGCTCATTTTCAATAAATTGTCCACACTCTTGATACGAAGATGTTATTTCACTAATGACTTTGTACACATTCTGTGTTCTACACCTCATGACAGAGAAGAGTTTTTATATAACCTCCAACATTTAATGCAATTTATTTTAGTTCCAGATACTTGAGATAATAGAATAGTTTAGTGTTAGCAACTGTATGTGAAAAATTATACTGTCACAAGGAGGTAATCAATTGGAGAATGCTTCCTGACTTCTCAGCTTTATTTTTCTCACTGTCATTTTAACGGTTTTTGTAATTTCATTCATAAACATCCTAAATAATTTTTTTTCCTCTCTGCTATTATAAAGATATTTTTAAGTATATTGAGAACTCAGTCCATCTTTTCTTAATTATTTTAACTTTTCTTGCTTTCAGTATCTTTGTTGAAATATGCAGGGCTATGGATGTTTTGCATGGAGCTACATTAGCATTGTATAAAGAGAAGTAGCCTTGGCCAATAAGCTTCTGCATTGCTTAGATGTTTTACTGCATTTTTTATTGTTTGCAACAAAATCATGGCATATTGAATACATCTAACCTTAAACACAAAGTAGTCTTTCCTGAAAGTGACATTTTTCCTTATTCATAAAGCAAACACAAAATTGGGTTATTTCAATACTGATCTTAAGGTGAAAAGAAAAATAATTATCCATATGAGATAAACCCATCTTTCACATTTTCTTGCCTGCATTCTTTGCAAGATCTCCAGTTGGTCCAGTTTCTGATCTGGTCAAAAAATTATTTTTATGTAGTTTCCAAAGTCAGGAAAAAACTTAATATATACATTCTCTTCAACGTATAAATTTAGATTTCATCAGGTGTGATTTGCAGCCTAATTTCATTCTAGATATGCTGCTTATAAGGAAGCCACAGTTATAATCATGTGAGAATTATTTTGCTAGTAATTAATCCAGTTTGTATACGTATGGCTTTATATGCAACCATTTTTTTTCTCTATTTATTTTGTATAGGTATAAACTTCCCTTATTTTGTCTCTGTTGTTTTCTTCAAAAATTATTGTCTCTATCAGTGTGAAGTTCGTCCTAAGAAAGTAGTAGACACTGAAATCATATGGGACATGTCATATACACAATATTTGTTATTCTCATGCAGTAAATCAACAAGATATATGGCACTGAACACCCTTATACAACAAGCATTTATCTAGGTTTTATGCTAGTTCATGTGCTTGAGATTACGCTACATAATGTCACACAGTGTCCACACACTTGTGGAACCAGAATAGCTGCAACCAGTCATTAATACCTAGCTAACCCTATTTTGTCGAACACTAGAGGGAGATCAAAGCAAAAGAATAAATGATCTAATAAAGTATGGATACTAATTGGAGTTGTTCATAAAATTTCAACTGATTATAAGATGAAACATCAGGCATCATAGTATCTTAATGTTTCATTATAGTTTTCACATACCCTATGTGATATTGTTTTACCTAGACTGTACTTTAAAGACTTAAGAAAAAAAAAAAAAATTGCTTAGAAGAAAAACGACTGTTCTTATGACAATACCACAACTGATGTATTCTGTATTAAATTAGGGGTTTATATGACACATGTTTGCTTCAATAAGAAGATAGAGGTTTTAGCAACTGAACAATGAAACATAAGCGGCATCCAGGTATCTCACTGTTCTCTGAACACACAGTACTCTTTTTAACCTGAACCCAGTAAGCAGGGGAAACTCGTTTATGAAAGACCTTCCTTAAAAAGAAATCTTTCCGTTAGACCTAAAGGCAAGCAACTGAGACTGTTCAGAACAGGATGGAAATGAATGTTGTCACTTTTTTGCTATCACAACTGTTGTTTTGTTTGTAACATAAAATGCCTATTTTAAAACAAAGACATTCTTTATTTTTGCATGAAAGAAAGTTATCAAGGGTATGGGGTTTTGCTTTCTCAGTTACTGCTGGAAAAT
>NW_009922875.1:2847-16850 GCF_000696875.1 Nestor notabilis | reverse complement strand
CAGGACTCCCAAAGGAAGGGCCCTTAGGGCCTTGAAGAGCTTCCTAAAAGGAAGTACCCAGTTTATCAGCACTAGTGGAAGAGGAACCGTGGCGTCTGAGTTTCACAACCAAGAACTACTCATGCTGCAATTTGTACGAAGATTTACTGCTGGTAGGGATGTTTGAGCTGAGTGGAAACAGCATGGTGATGGATATGGTAGAAATGTAGTTAATGACAAAGAGCTCACAAAGTTAGGGTTGCTTTACCCTGAGTAAACTGCTATGCGTGGGAACTTGCAGTTACCTCACACGTCAGTAGGGTGTGCTGCAGCCCCTGCACCAACCAGCACCACCAGCATACCCCATTTTCAGTATACAGCACGGTGTAAGGAGAAAATGTGATATATAAACACTAACAATTGCTGGGTAGGCTCAAGGGAGATAACAGGAGCGAGAAGGCAGGAGCGGATGGGAAGGGAGAGCTGGAAATTTGCCATTCTGCATGGCAAACTGCTAAACCGGCACAGGGCTTGCTGTGAAACCATAACCTCTCACAAAGTTACCACTCAGCTCTCCTCTACACACAAAAAGAAAAAAAGGATGCTCCGAGTTTCACTTCTCAGCTTGTTTCAAAAAGGAGAAATATTTACACATTATTGAAGAACTGTGCTGCCGCTAAATTTAAGTAGCAACTTCTTGGGTACTTCCTGCACTATTTGGGCCTGCTTAATAAATACTGGGTCATTTAAAATTCAGGCCATCTGAGGAAACTATTTCCTTCAAGAGTTTAACAATTGCAGCTGAGTATGTTACACATATATTTCTCCAAGTGGAAGAGGAGCCAACAAGGAGAGGTGTTATGCTGGACCTTGTTCTCACCAAGGGAATGTGAAGCTCGAGGGCATCCTTGGCTGCAGTGAGCATGACATGGTGGAGTTTGAGGTCCTTAGGGTAGCAAGGATGGTGCACAGCAAAGGACCCTGGACTCCAAGAGAGCAGACTTTGGCTCTTCAGGGATCTGCTTGGTAGAGTACCAAAGGGTAAAGCCCTGGGGGGAAGGGGGACCCAAGAAAGCTGGATAATATTCAAGGATCACCTTCTCCAAGCTCAGGAGCAATGCATCCCAAGAAACAGAAAGTCAGGCAAAAACACCAGGATGCCTGTGTGGATGAACAAGTAGCTCCTGGACAAACTCCAACAAAGGAAAAAAGGAAGCCTACAGAGCTCAGAAGCAAGCGCAGGTAGCCTGGAGGAATACAGAGAAATTGTCTGAGCAGCCAGGAGCAGGTTAGAAAAGCTAAAGCCCTGACACAATTAAGCCTGCCCAGGGATGTCAAGGGCAACAAAAAAAGTTTCTATAGGTATGTCAGTGATAGAAGGAAGAGTAGGGAAAACATGGGCCATCTCAGGAAGAAAATGGGACTTTCATTTGTTTTACAGCTTTAAAAACTAGGCCACCATATCAATGTTTTTAAGCAGTTGTTTCCTTCTTAAATGCACAGTATATCCGGAAAAGCTGGAAACAAGAGGAAAGGTAATTGTCTGTAGTATTTTCTCAAACTCATTCTGATACAAAATTGTAACAGCTTGAATGGAAGTGACTGAAAAAGTATATAGTTCCCATCCATGGGACTTTTTCTGACATTTTCAGAAAAAGGTCATCCTAAGCAGCACCAGTCAGTGTAACCAGTCACACACAGCTTGTGCACTATGACCAAGTTTTAGAAGGAGAAACAAGCTGCATGGATTACCAGGTGCCCTGATGCCCACTATACTTCTATTTAAAACAATGAGAGTTTATACTCTGAACAGCTTTGGGGATTATACGCTAGAGATAATGACATCAGAAGGCATTTATTAATACATTGGAGACTTTTTTTGATTGAGAAAAAGGTCATGGTATTTCATGCGACAAATAAGTACTTCTGTGTGTACTGAATGGATTGTGAAGTATACTGTACTTCATGTACAGTATATGTATATGTCTGAAACATAAAACACTTGTTCTTTTTCATTTCTAATAAATTACTTTTTTAAAATATATATAGACATAGAAGGACAGGCAATTAACACATTTCATGGTTCTAGAAAGAAATCATTGCAGCTAGTTATCTATCTATCTCAGCTGTTTTGTGCAGTCCAAAACCAGAAGAGTTTTACTCTCTGGTTAAACCAGAGAGTAAAAACTCTCTCAGTTTTTATTTACTGCCAGCGATTTAGAGAGCAAATTCAGCTTGGGGTCTCCCCAATAATGGGAGGTGTGGTTACAGTTTTCTGGTAAAAAATGAATAGATTAAAAAAAAAGCTGGGAAATTATGCATCTTTTAAAGTATATAGTTTCTTTACTGTATCTTATCATTATAGTTCACAGCTGAAATCACTTTTGTTGCTATTACAGCTGAAAAGAACAGTTTATTTAACATCTTGGGGTTAAGGGAAGTAAGTTGTTTATTTATTTGATGAATAAATTTTCATCCAATTAAAAAAAAATGTGCAGATTTATTACTCTCAGATCTTTCAGGTACTAAGTCATTGCATTTCTAATGTAGAGAAAATTGAATCTTTGTATTCAATAGGCACTGTGCACACAGGAGAGACATAAGCTTTTTGTCCAAAGATAATCCTGCTTGGTGCTCCTGGCACCCACAGAGGCATTCTTACCTTTGTCACAAGCTGATGTACTGGTGTTGGTTTTCAGCTGTGTAACATGTACCAATGCAAACATGCTTTGCAAGTGTCAGTGTTGTAAAGAGCTTAAACATAATCATGCCGAAGGAATACAATTTACAGGTACTCTGAATTGTAGTTGTTTCCTAAGTTTGTACCATATTGTCAGTATAGTTTCTGGTGCTGGCTTCCAGTCACCCAGTTTCCTGTTTCATCTTGCTTTTGATAACTACAATTCAAATAGAAATAGCTGATAATATTGCAAATGTATGCATTTTTAGTAACTTCACTATTGCCATCAGCTCATTGCCCATTATACCAGCTCAGGAAACTGCCTCTTTCTGGATAAATAATGTTTCTGAGTATCTAATGATACAGAGCTGTTGATTCTCCCTACAGGACCTAATTTAAACATGAAAAAGAATGGGTTGCGGGTTTTGTCATTTTTTTGACACAGCTACATTTGTAGATGTGTTTCAAATGTAAAGGGGTTTTTTGTCATTTGTTCCTTTTTGACGGTTTTACTTGTTACGGTTAGGCAAACTTATTGACTGTGAATGACCTCAAGAGAAGTGAAATCCATTTAGTTCAGCCATTGCTAGGGGAAAAATATTATAGTATGAGGCACTTTTTTTATTCTTAAATTGTTGTATTGTATTTTTAACAATTCTGACATGTAAACACCAGCTGTGAAGGATTGGTTTTGCAGATACCTGCAAAAGATAAATCCAAAGTATTCAGAGGGCGCTGTTGGTGAGTGGCTTGAATTCTTTATCTGGACAGTACAACGATGAAGCAAACTGGGAAGAGAAGGAAATCTGTTGCATCCAAGCTGTCTCTGGTAGTGCAAACACAGGAGGGTAAACTTCTTTTTCACCTGATGGTTATCTATAGCTTTGTGTGAAATTACCTTGGCTTTAATTTCTGTAGCCAGTGGAAATATGCATCCAAGCTGCAAGGTGTCTTCTTTTACATTAGTTTTTAGGATACATTGAGGTCATTTATCATGTTCACAACAGTTTTTCATCCTATGTGCAGTCATACACTGCTTAGAGGTGTTACATTACTCCGTGCACATTATTACATTGTGGATCTATAGCAGTGAAAGAAACCTGTAGATGTGGAACTTACTGCAGATGTATCTTATAATGTGGATTGCATAGCTTAAGCACCAGATTTACTACCTGTGTAAAACACTGAATACACAGATATTTCTGTTTTGGAGGTCTGAGACAGAAATATGACTATGCACCACACTGAAGCATCAGAAAAAGAGATAATTGGCAGGATCCTTGATGGAACCCTAATAATATAGTATGCAATAGCTATGTGTACATGCTGAAATTAGAATCTCTGAAATAAGAATGTCTTTTTCTAGCTTTCTATTGTTTGAAAACAGCAGTAAGTTGCATAATGTAATTATTCAGTTTACTGTAAATGAATTAAAGCCCTTCTGCTCTAACTAAATGCTGTACTTATTACAAAGTTACTGTAAAATTATAAGCAGCAGATGTAATATATCATGCCATTCATAATACTGTAATTTTTCAGTGAAGGAACCCTCATGTTTGTCAGTAGATTAGTTAGGCAATACGACTATATCAGCAAAGAAACATTATTGAAAAACAATTCGGAAAGAGTAATGACTTAAATGCTTTTTTGCCAACTGATTGTCCTGTTTAAATCCCATTGAAATGGGCTTTGTCTGAAGTGTCTGTGTTGACTTTCTATTAAGAGTGAAAATCAAGTTGTTAAACAGATTGCTGGATTAGAAATCATAAAAGGACTTGGGGGTGGTGATTGATGAGAAACTCGACATGAGCAGGCAGTGTGCGCTTGCAGCCCAGAAAGCCAACCATATCCTGGGCTGTATCAAAAGAAGCATGACCAGCAGGTCAAAGGAGGTGATCCTGCCCCTCAACGCTGCTCTTGTGAGACCTCACTTGGAGTATTGTGCCCAGTTCTGGTGTCCTCAACAGAAAAAGGACATGGAGCTGCTGGAGCAAGTCCAGAGGAGGACCACGAGGATGATAAGAGGGCTGGAGCACCTCCCGTATGAAGACAGGCTGAGAAAGTTGGGGCTGTTCGGCCTGGAGAAGAGAAGGCTGCGTGGAGACCTTATAGCAGCCTTCCAGTATCTGAAGGGGGCCTACAAGGATGCTGGGGAGGGACTCTTCATTAGGGACTCTAGTGGTAGGACAAGGGGTAATGGGTTTAAACTTAAACAGGGGAAGTTTAGGTTAGATCTAAGGCAGAAGTTCTTCACAGTGAGGGTGGTGAGGCACTGGAATAGGTTGCCCAAGAAAGTTGTGAATGCTCCAACCCTGGAGGTGTTCAAGGCCAGCCTGGACAGAGCCTTGGGCGACATAGTTTAGTGTGTGGTGTCCCTGCTCATGGCAGGGGGGTTGGAACTAGATGATCTTAAGGTCCTTTCCAACCCTAACTATTCTATGATTCTATGAATCTATGACAGCAGGTCTAGGTGAAAATAGGAAAAGCATATCATTAGAAGACATTGCTGAGTCTCATTCTTGCTAGTAACTTTCTTTCACACACAGACAGATGTCGGTATGTGAATTGTCTTTGGGAATGACCATGTGTGTTTCAGTGCAACATGGTTCATTTATTCCACTATACAGCCTTTATTTTCAGATAAGCATGGGCACTCTTTTGAACGTTTTCTCTTAAGTGAATTTGTTTCAGTTGAACTCAGGATGGCTGGTTGTCCAAGTCTCAGCATTCTACACCACAAGTAGCACCTTACTGAAAATCTCAACAGGTAACATTAGCAAACCCAGGGCAGAAACCTGGTTTATGTTCAAAAGTGGCCAAACACATCATCTGCATTAAGGTTAATCACATTCAAACAGAAGTTCAGCTGTCCCAGTTACAGATAGCCATTGACACTTGCAAAGAGCATTGTTTGTGTACAAAATAATAAGAGATTTTGAATTTTCCCTTTGGAACAGTAATAGAGTGGATTATGACATTCGGCAACCCTGACTATGAACAAACATCTAAAGGAATTTCGAGACTTCTTGGTATGAAAGTGTCAAACAAAGCTATTTTAAATTTAAAAACAGAGGAACAACTTATCAGTCCTTTAAAAAAAGGGACTTTCCAAATTGCAACTGCATCTGTGTTTCACAGGTGGGGCTATAAATACAAGAGAAGTGGGTCTTATTGTTTATGGGTGATATCCAAGCTAAATTAATACATTAATGAAAAGCCCAAAAAGCCTAATCCTTTGAAATAATTCTGCATGCTATGATGTAATTTAGATCAGGATCTTTATGGAGAAAGGAAAACATCATCTTAGTGCTGAAATAAACATTTGGTTATTTAGGCAGTTGTAAAACAGCCAAGAAAAGATTGTGCTTTGGATCTTAATTTGCATTAGAAATGTGCTCATCAAATCCAAAAACAGTTTCAATTTAAATGAAACGAAAGACTCTTACTGGCATCTAACATGCCTCTAAAAACATCAATATTTACAAATGTTCACATCTAAATTGAGGGCATTTCATTTCACCATCAACAACATGGTGGTAAACATGTTACTGTTCTGGACAACAGTTTATGTTGGCATTGGTCTTATTTGTGTCTAATAATACTGCAGATCTTGTGAGAAATGCCAGACTTTCTCAAAGCAAACAGCTGGGCCAGTAAAGATTGCCAAACGCTTGAAGT
Organism: Nestor notabilis; assembly: GCF_000696875.1. Taxonomy (NCBI): domain Eukaryota; kingdom Metazoa; phylum Chordata; class Aves; order Psittaciformes; family Psittacidae; genus Nestor; species Nestor notabilis. The sequence continues at coordinate 10,513 of NW_009922875.1, read as the reverse complement.
CTGTCAGATCAGTTTCAGTAAATGTGAGTTGCTCATCGGTAAAGAAAACTACATATATCTTTCAAAACTGCTTTGAAGCTAAAAGAGAATTTACACTTTGTTTTCCTCTAAGGCTCAGTGAAACCTGGAGCAGCTCTTATTTTATCCGAACCAACTTTGCCTCTCTCAGATGATGGTATACATGCATTCCACTGCAAGAGGTAGTATTTCAAATGTCTATTTTTGCCGTATCTGTGTGGTAAATTTATACTTGATATTTATGTTTCTACATGTTTTATTGTAGGAGAAATTCCAAACATTTCAGTTAAGTCTTAAAATTGCTCCAGATGAAGGAGAAAGCCTTCGTCAAATGAAAAATGTTCTGATTGACAGGTCAACTTCATAATAAAGCCAAGCCTGAAAACAACAATCCAGAATCTTGCCACAACCAGAAGAAATGATCACTGAGAGACCTTCTAACCTAATCAAACACGCGGGGCAGACAAGCATTTCTTCCCTTGAAAATAGAAGTGATTTCTCCTTAAATACCACTGACTGCACCCCAGTCGTGGTGCCAGAGGAAGTTTTTTTCACTGTTGCTGCTGCTGGAATTCTGGAAAATCTTCTTGTCCTTATTGCTGTTGTTAGAAATAAGAATTTGCACTTGCCCATGTTCTTCTTTATTTGCAGTTTAGCTATTTCAGACATGTTAGGTAGCTTGTACAAAACTCTGGAGAACATCTTTATCATCTTGTGCAAAATGGGGTATCTGACACGTCGTGGGGACTTTGAAAAAAAACTGGATGATGCTATGGATTCCATGTTCATTCTGTCCTTACTGGGGTCAATTTTCAGCTTGTTAGCTATTGCAGCAGACAGATACATTACTATCTTCTATGCTTTGCGGTACCATAATATCATGACACTAAGAAGGGCCTTGGTTATCTTGGCAATCATTTGGACTTTCTGTGCTGGCAGTAGCATTGCCATTGCCCTTTTCTCCTATGAAGCAGCAACAGTCATTCCCTTCACCATCCTGTTCCCTTTAATGATGATTTTTATGCTGTGTCTCTATATCCATATGTTCCTCCTGGCCCGGTCTCATGCTAAAAAGATCGCCTCGCTGCCAACCAGCACAGTCCATCAGAGAACTAACATGAAAGGAGCCATTACACTGACTATTTTTCTTGGAGTTTTCCTTTGCTGTTGGGCCCCATTTGTTCTTCACATCCTCTTAGCAAGGTTTTGCCCTCATAATCCTTACTGTGCCTGCTACATGTCCATTTTTCATGTGAATGGGACACTCATAATGTGCAATGCAATCATTGACCCCATGATTTTTGCCTTCCGAAGCCCAGAATTACGGAGTACATTTAAGAAGATGTTCTGCTGTACCAGGTCAAACTGGAACTGGTAAACTCCATGAAAAGTGAAGATTATAGAAACATACCTGTGGAGTGCTGTGAAGCATCAGAGTTAAACATACCAACAATTATACCCAAAGTAATACTATGCTTGCAGTATACTGCCAGTGATTTTCAGAGGTCCACTGAAGAATGCATAAAAACTAAGTATGCAAACAAATCTTTACCAACCAGAACTCCAGAATTATTACTGGTTAAGTTAATTCTGCCAACAATTTTCATGCATGTAAAAATAACTGTATCAACTATCTTATGTCATTTCAGAAAAATTCGAATATAAATCTTCTGCACTGAGTATTGTATTACCCCAGAGATGAGTTTCTGCTGACTTATTTTGTATCAATGATTTCAATTTAAGATATATTCTGTTGTTTAAACCACAATGAAATGAAAATTCGTTTCTAAACTGCACATTTCTATGAAAGTCTATGATAAATTAGACAATATGGACATGTAACTGGATTATGCTGGAAAAGTGAATTCATGACTGTTCTTTAACATCTAATCTCCTTATAAATCATGCAATTAGTGTTCTTTAAGTTTCAAAAATAATTTTGGAGTGCAAGTCCAAGAGGAAAAGATATTTTCATTTAAAAGCTATTTTTACTGACTGAAGACTTTTTTCCAACATAAAGTTGTTGTGGCAGCAAAGACAGATTTTGAATTTTAAAACCCTAAAGCTAGGTCTGGACTATTGAATGGAATTAGTGAGCTCTCCAGGTCCTGATTGGAACTCTCTGGGACAGTTTGCTTTAATAAAATAATAAGATTCACAAATAGCAAAAGAACTTTGATTCAGTCATGAGTTTCTAACATGCCACAACAAAGAATTCTAAAACCAAAACACCAGTGCCAAAATTCAAAGGCCCCCAAGGATGTCAGACACCTGGGTAAGGAATCACCTAGCCAATCTGGAAGGATGCTACAGAGCTGTTTGTAATTTACAAAATCCTAGTGAGAAAATTTTGAGTGGTCCCTGCCAAAACAATACAAAACTCACAAAGCTTTAAGGCAGAAGAGTTTTCAACAGCAAAACATCCTGCAGCAGCCCAGAGTGTATGGTGAGAAATTAACCTCACAATAATTCAGTGGAGTTTCTCAGCTGTGCCAGAGAAAGGATATTTAGAAAGAAACAGCCATGAAACTAAGAATGCCAAGGCATGGATAGAACAAGAAGGAGAGGAAAAGATAACTTTTATTAGAATTCATAGATAAGTAGAAGAATTTACTCTGATGGAACACTAAGAAAACCAGGAATTTCAAAATAGATGGAATTTGGACCCAGCTATACATATTCAGGTGGACATAGGCTTACAGATAAAGATATAAGAAAGGGACAATAAAACTGAAAGCCTCTGTAGAACGTATCTTAAATGAGAAGAGAGATACTGAGATGAAAAAGTTTCAAACCTATATATTTATTACAAAAAAAGCTTTACTTGGGGAGTTCAGCTATAATAACACATTTTATTTCAATGAGAATTTTTTCTTTCTATCAAAAGCAGAACAAATGTAAAGCTGCAGAGCAAGAAATGACAGCTAGACTTGGAAAAAAAAAGAAAAAGAAAAAAGAAAAAAATATACAATATGAAATACAAGGCAAGACAAAAGACCTACAGTACCATAAAACCCTATGCACACATTTCATGAGGTTCAGAATGATAACAAATAATGGACAGAAAATTGTTATTTAGGCAGCCCTAAATGTACCTTCCCTCAAAACTTTGTTTTCCATCTGCTTCTCTAAACCAGACATAGTTAAGAGAGCTAAGTAGTCTCCACCATGGCAGCAGTCACTGCAACTTTTAAGGAAGTCCACTCTAACTCTACAGATGCAAAGTCTCCATGTTCAGACTGAGCTCTCCAAATGTAAATTTCAATAAATACATACAATAAAAAGTTAACCTCATAACTTCTAAACATAGAGAAATAATCATTAAAAAAAGCACTATACATTTAGCATTGTAAAGAGGAACATTCAAGACAAGAGTCATGTCAAAACACAAAATTCAGCAGTAAAACGTATAATTGAAATCCAGTATAAAGTCCTTTGCAAAGAACTCCTTGTCTTGTGGAGACACTGACAGGGCTGAGAAAGGGACAAATATAGATCCCAGGCTGGGGGTGAACATGACCATGGCTACAGCAGGCCCCAGATGAGGGGTCCCAGCTACTGCTTTCTTCTACCACACCAGGATGTGATAGCTCAGGAGAGTCCTGAGCCAAGTGTGGCTTCTCCTGGAGGAAACAAGACAAGGTGGGCCTGGCTACCTTCAGCCTTCTCCTGATTACCCTCACCTACATAAGAGTCTCAGGAACTGGTTAGCGCTAACTCTCCTCGCAGCATCCCCGGGCCTAGGGAATAGGGAAGCAGGAATGGTCGCTTGCAGACCCCAGGAGCCAGAGTCAACTCTCATCCCTGCAGTGCCAGAACTTTGCTTTGTAACAAGGACCTGGGCTCCTACCTGGCCACAAAACCTGACCTCTAGGCCATGCCAAGAGGAGAGTGGCTAGAGGCAAGAGAGCTGGAGAAGGCACCATTCCCACCCTCTTTCCAGACATCCAGCCTGTCTGGTGGGTTTCCTCACTGCTCTGTATGTGCTGCAGCCTCAAGAAATGGCTGGGAGTGCTGGAACTCTACTACCATGGTTCCAGACCTACACCAGGAGCCCTCAGACTGCCTCTCTGGGGTACAAACTGCTCACTAAGAGCTGGGCTCATTCCCTCCTGTTTATTGTGTCAGTCTCACCCTTGACCTAAGGCCCTAAGGGCACCTAAGATAAGAACTTAACATACAATGTTCATCCTACAAGCACACCTTTGATCCTCTTCCTCTTGGCTCTACTTCAAGGGAAGACCAAACTGTCCTCCAGTAACCCAGCATCTGTCCACTCCTTCCCAGGCAGTCCCACTGTCTTTCCCAGCACCATTCCTAAGCCTCCACCCAATATTCACCTGCAAAACACGGAACAGCTGCAGTTATGTAGGTTATGTCCCACTGTGATTGGGTTTTTTTCCACATAGCTTGCTGAAACAAGGAGTCAACACTTAGATAGGAAATTTGGGGCAGGTGTTATCCCATGTCATTTTCTGAAGTCAGCAACATAGGAGCTCAGATTGCCATAAGATCCAAGCACAGTCCAGAACTGGTTCACAGCTGATGTTACCAGGGAATTCTTTGTAGCCTACCTGGTCTTATCTGTGGATTCACTCAGAACAACATCCCAAAGCATTTGTTCATGTCATGGTGCCTGAGCAACACCTGAACTTACGGTTCGAGACTACATCTTTAAACTGATGGTAGAAATTTGATGACTTTCACTATTAGCGTCTATGTCTAATATCCAGATAGCCAGCAGGACTGTGAAAAAGATGATACATAAGGGGACCTAAGACAAAGCACAGAGATAGCAAGGTTATAAATCATGACAACTGTTTGTTGTTCTCCATTTTTAATGTGTTCAGGACAACAGAACTTGTCATGTTCTCTGTGCAGATTTGTGGGAAATGCAGATCCTATGCATTTGCAATGTAGCTGAAGTCTGCATCATGGTATTAGATCTCAAAATGAGCCTAAGGGTTATATAAAAGAATCAATATGAAATTCAAAAGACACATATAATTTTTTTTTTTTTTGCTTCTCATTTAGCACTAGTTGTGGATCATTCTTTTGAAAATATGTTTTGGGGGAGGGAGATTCAGGAAGAGCAGAAAATATTCTCAAGTGAAAAATCCTCTAGGAAGATTTTAATTATTAAGTCTGCCAGCACTTGTTACATGTCAACAGACATGCACGTTGTCTCCTAATTGGCCATAAATTTGACTTGCATTTTAGCTGTTGTGCAGTCTTCAAGGAAATAAGTTTTTCTCTTTCACGTACTAATGTCTCCATGTATTTCCCTATGTCGCTTTCTGTAGAGATTCTTTAAGCCATGATTTGTGAAACCTTTATTGTATTTTACTGAAGTCAGTCTTGAAACTCTATTCTGATAAATTAATGTATAACAGTGAACACTTTTCTCAGATTTTGGGACTTCCTTTCGTCTGCCCAGCTTTAAATTACAAATGTTCAGGAGACAGAACTGTACCTTAGCTTTGGGAGAAATAAGTTCATCTTGGATCCTACCAGAAGCTAATAAGCCTGGAAGGAAAATCCAGTCTCTTGGAACTCACAGGCAACACCACAATCGATGCTTCATTTGGTAGGGCCCACAGAACTTCACATGCCTGTGGCAACAAAACATTTCCTAGTCACTTACTGCAAAATTGAAGAAGAAAAGCTCCTTCTCTGTTCCTGTTGTTTTGAACTGAACATCATGTTCAGGAACAAAGTGAACAAATCTGATAAAAGCACCCAAGGGAATTAATTCCACCGAAACAGTTGGTACACCAGTGAAGGACTGACTTGCAGAGCAGTTGATTCTGTTCACAAAATAGCAAGACTAACATAGTTTATTTGTGAGGAAAAAATAGCTTAGAGTTTATTTATGTGAGAAAAATCTTATTTACATGAATTATGGTCCTGGCAAGACTTTCAGAAAAGTAGGTGTCTTGGACAGCTTTTCAAACAATATTTAAGTAACTGGAAAAGAAGTTTGACTTGAAGTGCAAAGCACTGTCAAAGGCAAGGACAAGCAATATTTATATATAATATATTTTTTTTAATATAATTTGTTTATAATATAATTTGAGGCAAATATTAGCCTTCTAGTTTTAAAAATCTCAAGTAAGATACTTCATATAGAGCCAGCTAAAATTACAGGCAAGGAAAACAATAAAAGGGTCTTAAAGTATCTATTTATGGTGATACCTAATGCTGTTTGTAATAATACTGACTTGCGTTATGTTCACAACCTTATCAATTTCATTGATTTTTTTGATTTGGTTTAGCCTTGGAAGCTTGTAACTTCCAGTGCTTTTGCTTCAGGACTAAACATCTACATTTCAAGCCAATACTTTCTTTAATAAGTACTTTTGAGTCGCTTTTGAACTAAACTCTTCAAATGATGTATTTATTCAGACAAAATCTATTCCCCAAGTAGGCACAAGGTCTGCTTTTTAATTCTCTCAAGGTAACTACAGCAGATAGGCATCTATGAAGATATTACATGTTCATCATTCAACAGCACTTTGATACAGCTTCGTTTGAAGTGTCACTTTTACAAAAGACACAATGCCATTGTGAGCTTCTGATTCATGTGAGCTTCTAATTACAACATGATTCTGGAGAAATGAATGTGACCATTTAAGAAAACTTTTTATGTCCACATGAAAGCAGTTTTTTTATATCTGCAAATTCCCTCAAATTAGTGCTATAACATAAATACCACACTATAAAACAGTCACAGAGAGTGTAATAAGAGGCTATTAGCTATCAAGAAGTTCTGGATAACCTAGGTGGACTACAAATGCCTAATGAGTAATTAAAATCATTTATTGCTTTCCATAATTTTTTTTTTTTTTACATTAAGACCACGAGATGACTTTGTTACTCCACATTCCATTGCTTCAGCAGCATATTACATTTATTACAACTTCAGTACTTCAACAGTTACACCTGAACATCATATGAATGAACTGAATAAAGGTAGGGCTAGTCAAAAAACATTTGCTAACAAGAGGACTTACTCCACCGGCAACTTCACGCCCTCTGACAACCTGACTGAGGATGAAGGAGATGGAGCATGTGGCCTGGGTGGATACTTGTATTGACATCTCAGCTGTAGTAAGCCAGATGCATGATTTATGTGGATACCCAAACAGCCCCTTTAACAGTTCATGCAGCTTCACAGGTCAGCAGCTTGTTTCAGTGTCATGGAACTGAAGCACTGCCAGGTGTGACTGCCCTGTCCATCCCAGAGGCTCCCATGACCCTGCTCGTGGCCCAAGACCCCATTTTAGCCCCCAGAGCCATGAGCCTCTGCCTCAGCAATGTCATTTATGAGTCGATCTCCAGATCCCCACAGCCCTGCCCTGCCCAGGTTCAGACCATCTGCAGGGAGGCAGCCAGTGCTCAGGGCTGGGGCTACCATGCTCCTGTCTGGGCGGTGAGATGAGCCCTGGCTGCCAGGCTCTGCCCTGATGGACCCTGGAGGAGCTCTGTGGCCACTGGCCCCCACAGTGCCCAACTTTAAGCTGTTGATTGCATACAGGCAATCAAGAGCCACTTTCACAGAGTCTGAAACCACACAGGAACCTCTGTGGCACAGCATGAGAGCATGCAGCTCTGCTGGGAGCCTTGATGTCAGCATAGCATCATGTAG
>NW_009922875.1:0-2816 GCF_000696875.1 Nestor notabilis | reverse complement strand
AGCAGGAAATATCTTCAGCCCTTTAAAATCCTTTCACAGAAGTTATTCTTGCTAATTATCACTTCCTGACAATTTGAATTTGGTCTCAGTATTTGATACTATTGAAAGTCTAGGGTAGATGTCTTCAAATTCAAAACTAGCTTCCCAGTCCTAGAGACTCCTGCAGATACTCTCTTTCAAAATTAATCGATATTATCCACCCTGCTAAATACACATTTGAGCTTTCACTTGAATTTTAAAGAATGATCTACAGAGTCTGATTCACTGATGTACCATTTTAGTCTTATAGTCTTACATTTTCATTTACTTGAGAAATGAAACCACAGTCAACCAATTTGGGTAATCATATCATACAGTATGACAGCTAAATCTGTCTTAACTGCCAGTCTGTGCAATGATGAAGAAGGAGGAGAGAAAAAAGTGCATAAGCCCAGCACAGAGTGGTCCCTGTCAGAGGGCAAGCCAAGAGGAACTGATGGAGGCCTCAGGTCTCTCGTCTGTGCTTTGCTTCCTCTCAGATCACAGCAGAGCCTTTGAAAGAGGGGGGAATTTGGATAAAAGGCAGCTACTGGCTCCTGGATGAGCAGGCAGATGAAAGAAGCACAGCCTAGCAAGCGAGAGCTGGATGCTTAATGAAGGGTTAAGACTGGCAGCATTTCCTGTCAGAGGAGCTGGGGAGCTGGCACTAGGGGTTGTTAGAAGTCTGGGAACAGAGCCAAGGAAAAGGGTCGCTGAAGTATAGTAGTTTTTTAAAATAATGGTGTTAAATGAACTAAAGCAGTTGTTCGGCCTTTCTTTATACATAGGGGTCTTCACAGAAGGCTTTGTGTGAATGGCTCAGGAGTATCCAGAACATAAGAAAGCTCATCAAACAGAGGGATCCCTGGGCTCCCAGGCTGGAAATATTGCCAGTGAAGTCAGGGTCAGGTTAGGAGGGAAGAGGGCAGGGAAGAAAAAAGTAATTTCTAGGACTGGGTAGGACGGTGTGGAAGCAAACAGGGAAAGAAACAGGAGGAGACGGCATACACATCTTGTGCTGCTGGAAAGAAGTATGCAGACCTGAGAGAGAAGCAGAATAAAGAAAGTAACATTCAGGTCAGACAAAGCAACAGTACCACATGGCAAAAGAGCACTTGCATCAGAAATCCCCATGAAGACATGGTTATTAAGGAAAAATTCTCTTGGGCAGCATCAGCCTTTACTGCTGCCAAGGAGGAAGGACATCAGGGGTGGCAGCAGCTGGAAGGAGTGCCTGGTTCCTAGAAGGAACAGCAAAGCTGTGGCTATCTGATTCATCCAGATCTCTTGTTGTGACTCTTCTCAATGTCATGCCACAAAGAAATTGAAATATTTATAGGTATCTCCACAGACATACAGATAGATATACTTACTTTATATTGCTTTCTTCATAAAGGTTCTCTCAATGCAGTCACACAGGTTTTCAGTTTCAATCCTGCATCCATTTGATTTAGTGTCCAAAGAAGCCCTAAAGTGCAATTCCCGTGTTAGCCGTTTGGATATGTGTAAAGTGATATTGTATCTCATGGAAGGAATTCAAAACAGGTCCTGAAGAATCTATAATGTAAACAGGGGCTATTTTTGTGCTTGATGGCTTAATTATTAATTTATTTTTTTACTTCTTTCCCTGTACATTTTCTAAAAAATCTTAAATCAGCATCATAAAATTGTCTGCTGTGATCCTGCCCTTGTTAATGTATCATGTCTGGGGGTCAGTCATATTGGAGTCACATTAAGTGTGGTGCTGCTAGCTTCTCAAAAATAACCTGATAATTTAAATTTTAAAACATATTGCACATTCATTTGAAATTCAGATGTTGAAGTTTCAAAAAATATTTCATGCATTATAACCACAAAATGGTTTATATCCATTCCATAACTAAGTACCTCACGGTATACTTTCCTCAGCTGATTGCTCTCCCAGCAACTAAGGCATGATTACAGAATTTAGCTTAAACAACTAAAATTACCTAATGTAATATGTATACTAAATTTCAGTAGTATATTCAAATGTTTGCCTTATATTTATTACAGAAAATGTGAATAAAAGGCACTGCTGTGAAAAAAAAGATTTTAGGACTAAATAAAATGAAGGACTTTGGTGGAATTTCATGCTTAAACCAGGAACACATACAACAGTTTCTGTTTTCTCTGCAAGCAAATGCACACAAGCTCAGTGACACAAGCAACCCACAGGAAATGGGAGACCAAGATTCACATTCTTCTTACACAGAGAGAATTCAAAACCCCATCTGTAGCCTTTCTAAAGCAACTGTTGGGACAAAGGGGTTTATATGGGTTAGAAAAATTTCTGGTTGCTCTTCCTTGAAGATATTCTTGCTGTTGAAATTGTTCAGTGAAGAAACCAACATTCACTGGAGCAGGAGAAGAGAGAGATGGGTGGGTCAGAAGCACCCCAATGGGTCAAGGAGCAATGGGACATAGGTCCCCCTCTCTGTACTGCTGACACATTTCACTTCAGCAAAATGTAACAAGGTGTTTTCCCAGAATTCTGAACTAGAAGTCCCCCAGGTAATAGAGAGACCAGAATCCAGCCACACATACTGCTGGAGGGATAGTTTAAACATTAGTTTATGGCATGAAGCTCATAGTCTTAAAAGCAAAATAATGGCAGCATTTTATAATAGTATCTAGTACACAGTGCCCTCAAAAAGGAAGGGCATGATCAACTGAAGACCTGGTTTTGAACCCATTAGAAAGTGTATAATTTTTAAGAAAAATAAGAGTCATAAAATCATAGAATAGTTAGGACTGGAAAGGATCTTAAGATCATCTAG
>NW_009922874.1:517-899 GCF_000696875.1 Nestor notabilis | reverse complement strand
CTGCTGGAGAGCAGCTGGTGCCTCACGGCTGTAGGGGTGCTCCTCTAGGGGGTGGTGGGGCACCCCAGGACACATTTAGCAGCCCAGAGACCCCCAGAGCAGCCCCAGAGCATCCCGAGACACCCAGAGCTTCTCAGGGATGCCCCCAACACCCAGAGCTTCCACCAAGCATTCCAGGGACACCACAGAGAACCCCTGGAGCACCCAGGGACCAGGAGGTAGAATTTGGCCCATGCCAGTTGAACACCAGGGACACTCAGGCTTCCTCCAAGCCCCCGACCTGCTGGAGGTGGTAGAGAACGGCCAACACCTCTGGAGCATCTGCTAAGGGCTGTTGGAGTCCTCGGCCTTGCGGCCCTCTCCACGTGCAGGGGGATCAGTC
>NW_009922874.1:0-309 GCF_000696875.1 Nestor notabilis | reverse complement strand
GGGGAGCCCCTCGAGAGCCTCTGGGCATAACTGGGAGTAATTGGCACCCCCAAAAGGTACTCAGAACATTTCTGGGGGCAACTGAGAATAAATGGGACTGTGATTTATTGCTTCAGAAGATGGTTTTAGCCCAAGTTTGACCAGTGTGAGCACGTCCCGGGGCCCATTTCCCAGATTTCCCGCCTCTTAAAGCAGGAAGACTCTGTCTTGGGGGGGGATTTTTGCCCTGGGGAGTGCCGAGACTCCACCGCGTTGATTCCGGTGCTCAGGGACCGGACACAAATAGGGAATGGTGCGTGGTGTGGCTGG
>NW_009922873.1:3308-3564 GCF_000696875.1 Nestor notabilis | reverse complement strand
TCCGCAACCTGGGCAAGGCCATGGGGGCCAAGGTGAATGATCTCCTGCGCCGCAAGGAGCCGGGTGGCCTCCCCGTTGTGGGAGTGATGGAGGTGAATGCCAGCGCTGGTGCCATTCTGGGCACGGGACAGCCAACTAGCGAGGACGGGTGAGTGTTCCCTCAATGAGGCCATTGGAACAGTCTGGATGGGCCTCAGCATGGGGCCATATGTGACTTCTCTGTGCTTGCAGGGTTGTAGGGCTGGATGCTTTTCCC
>NW_009922873.1:2866-3294 GCF_000696875.1 Nestor notabilis | reverse complement strand
CTGGACCCCCCGCCCCCTGTCACCAAGAAGCGGACACCACGTGCCCTGAAGACCCCACAGGACATGCTCATTGCACCACAACCAGTGGGGACCACCCCAAGAAGCAGCATGGAGGAGCCCCCTGAACCACCCACAGCCCACCCTGACCCCTCAGGGGAGCAGCCGGCGATGAGGGACCCATCCCCTCCAGAATGCCCTGGGGTCCCCAGCACGATGGGCACCCCAGATCCCAGTGGGGACCAGCCCACTGGTGCTCTCCCTGTGCCTGACCTCATCCATAAGGGCAACCTGGAAAGCCAGTGGCGAGCAGGCGAGAGGGCCACTGAGACCTCACCCTGCACAGAGAAACCCTCCCAGAGACCAGGGCTGGAGCATGAGCCGCTGGGGAGCACAGGGCGGCTGGAGGCATGTACCCCTGGCTGGGAGGG
>NW_009922873.1:682-2835 GCF_000696875.1 Nestor notabilis | reverse complement strand
GGGGGGTTGGAGGCATGTCCCCCTGGCTGGGAGGTAGAGGGGCCCCATCCTGACTTACTGTCGTTTGAGTAGCAGTGGGGGAGCCACAGCAGGGGCACTGTGGGGGCTGGCTCTCCCAAGCACGTCTCTTGCTGCCACATGCTGACCCCATGTGTGTTTGGGATCATTATTTTGGAGAGGGGGCATCCCCAGGGTGTCAGGAGCCCCTGCTGCCCCAGCATGGGAAGCCAGGACACCCCACTCCTCCCCATATTCCCAGGAGGGGCACAGCCTGTCCTGCCATGGCTTCTGCAGCCCCATCCTGGCCTTATTTGCCCTGGTCAGTGCAAAGTTCCCATCCAGCCACAGTGCTTCCATCCTGTCTGCAGCCAGGAGCCATGCTGGGCTAGGGACCAAGGTTTGGGGTCACTCAGCAGCCTGGATGCTCATGCATGGGTGCACAAGCACAAGTCTGCCCCCAACCCTGCCCACCCTGCCAGGGCCAGCGACCCACACTGTGCTGGCTGCCCTGGTCAGGAGGATTTCCCAGCTTATGCCATGTGCTTGTTGAGATACCCTGTCCCAGGGTGCTAGGGGTCTTACCCACCTCTAGAGTCTAGTGCCAGCGAGCCAGGATGGCACCTTCTCCAGCTGCCAACCCTGCAGCATTATTCTGCCCAGTGCCATCTCTCTGCACCTGAGCCCCAGTCTTGGGGCACCCACTTACAGCATGGGCTTTGGTGGGGAGCAGGGCTGGTCGCCTGAGGCACACGGCTGCTGGCCACTAGGCTCTGGCTGAGAGCTGAGCTCCCTGTGAAACCCTCTCTAGCTCCCACTTGTTTCCTGGTCTCACCCCAGCCACCATGGAAGGGATTGATCTGCCTAGGCAGGCAGCCCCACTCCGTGTGGGCCAGAGCCACCGTTCTTTATTTCTTGGGATGGTGATGTCTTTGTGAAACTGGGACACAGGAAGTCCTCTGATACTCCTCTGTGATTGTTTCCCCATGAATTACAGGGGAGGTTAGCCAGCCTGTGGACCTGTGAGGTGCTGCAAGGAAGCAACTGTGAGATGACAGTTTTTGCTTAGAGCTTTTATGTGCATCCTCACCACAAAGATAATTTTGAAAAGAAAAGCTCCCAAGACCACATGTGAGCTAGAGGAGACTAGGGGCTCACGGATGGGGCACCTCTGCTTGCAGCTTCTCCAGGGCCATGCAGGATGGTTGTGCTGAAGAAATGTCTTCCACCACCCAAAGCCACTCTGTGGTCTTCCTGAAGGAAGGAGGCCATGAGCATGGATCCCTTTGCCTTGGGAGCAGCCATCATGCCTTCTTGCCCGTTGGCATGGTGGGTGCTGTGGTGGCACTGGGGCTCTGCTGCTCTCGTCCCTTGGGAAGGCCCTGCTGGAGATGAAGGAGACACCAGAGATGCACAGAGCCTGTGGCCAGTCTGCAGTTGGTGCTAAGGTATAACATACCCTGTGTATAATGCAATTATGCTGTCTGTGGCTGATTCCACCCCACAAACAGAAATCTACATGAGTATGTACATGTGTATGCTGCCTAAGTCTACACTGCATTGTGTATGTAGATGGAAACAAGGGCTTGTAGCTCTTCTTTGAGGAACCAGCATCTTCCAACCCTGCCAATCACAAGGGAAGCTCACTGCTGGTCCAGTCCCTCTATTTAATTTGTGTAGAGTGTCTGTGTAGTTTGAGACAAAAGATGCAGATTGCACAATAAATTTTCTTTCTTTGTTTTTTACCCACTGACACGTAGCAGCCCTTTGATGGGAGGGGACCACCTGCAGTATAGCCCCGAAGCCCCCTGATGAGCCTGGGGATCTCATGGATGCTCCTGCATGGGGGCTGCAAAGCAGAGGAGTGAGGCAGTGGCCCCAGCAGCCCCGTGGGGAAAGCCACCCTCCAGTGCGAGGGAGGCTTGCTGGGGTGATTGCACAGGCCGACGGGGTCTGAAAGCAATGGGGTTTAAGGGAAATCATAGAATCCACTAGGTTGGAAAAGACCTTTAAAATCATCAAGTCCAATCTCTACCCCAGGACTGTCAAGATCAGCCACTAAACCATATCACTGAGGGCCTCATCTGCATGGTTTTGAACACTTGCAGGAACGGTGATTCCTCCACTGCCCTAGGCCGCCTGTTCCAATGCCTGAG
>NW_009922873.1:0-229 GCF_000696875.1 Nestor notabilis | reverse complement strand
GCTCCGCCAATACCCCCATAAACCGCTGCCAGAGGCTTGACACCTGCAAAGGGCACCCCCACCGCGGGAGCGCGGCCCAGCGGCACGGCCACGGGGGAGCCGGGGAACGTTGGGTCAATTTGGCGGTGCCTGGACTGAGGGTGACGCGGCTGCCCTGCTGTGCTGGGTGCTGAGGGGACGGAACGCCCACCACGGCCCGGGCTAGGGGGACCTGAGGCCGGTACCGCAG
>NW_009922872.1:350-8456 GCF_000696875.1 Nestor notabilis | reverse complement strand
TTCAACCCAAACCAGGCTGGGGTTCTATGGTTCTATGATGAGCAGCCCCAGCTGCTGCCCGCCCCACACCATCCTCCATCATCCTCGTCACCCACCTGCGCTCAGGGACATCTCTGCCAGCTTGAGGGGCAGGTCAGAGGGGCTGACACCTGCCGGAGAGCCCAGGATGTCGGGCAGGGCATTACGCCGGCCCGTCCTCCCAGAGGATGCGAAGTCCAGCACAGGTTCCACCTCAGTCATGTTAACCCTGCAGAGACACGTCCCTGCCCATCAGCCCCTCGGAGCACCGAGGATGAGCTTTAAGGTCCCTTCCAACCCAGACCAGTCTATGATCCTGGGGAAAGGCGGTCCCCCCAACACCCCTGTCCCCAGCAGCCTTACCGAGCACCCTCCAGCCTGGCCTCGTGCTGTGTCTCTGCCGTGCCCAGGGTCCTGCTCTGGTCCCTGTCTTGGTGGTTCCTCCTCCCAAAGTCTCACAGGCAGTGAGGGAGCCCCCGGCTCCAACCTGGGGGGAGGCAGAGCAGGGGTCAGCAACGGGGCTGGTGTCCATGGGCTGGGCATGAGGGAGCTGGAGTAAGCCCAGGGGTGGGAGAGGCTGTGTCCCCATGGGGGGCACCCAGAGCTCCCAGCACCCTCCTCCCTTGGGGGGTTTACAGCAAACCGGGCTGTGAAAGGCAGGGACCCCTTGTTGGAGACATCGATGGAGAACAGGGGTGGGGACGTGGAGGTGGGATGTGAGGGTGGCACAGGGTGCCCAGAGAAGCTGTGGCTGCCCCATCCCTGGCAGTGTTCAAGGCCAGGTTGGACACAGGGGCTTGGAGCAACCTGCTCTAGTGGAAGGTGTCCCTGCCCGGGGCAGGGGTTGGAGCTGGAGGAGCTTTAAGGTCCCTTCAACACAAACCAGGCTTGGATTCCATGGTTCTATGACTGCAACACAGGCTGGGAGGGCACAGTAGGACCATCTCCAGTGCCAGGGGACAAAGGCACATCATCCCCAATCCAGGGACCCCACCACATCACTTGGATGCAGACCCAGGGCAGGTGATGCTGGGGGTCCCCTGGGTGAGCGGGGTGATACACGGGTGATACAGGACCTTGCAGATGAGTGGCCTCCATCAGTCCCCTCCACCTCTCCTGGGGCACACAAGTGAACATGTATGTGCAGCTGGGGCTGAGCTCAAGGTGCATGTGTGGTGCTCTCTGGTACACATGTGCATGCGTGGTGCCCTGTGGCACATATATGTGCAGGCATGTATACACGCATGGATGCTCACATGCACACACACACACATCCAGCAGGGCAGGAGCCCCGCAGAGCCAGATCAAAGCTGCTTCCCGCCTTAAAGAGTCTTCAAGGCCAGGCTGGATCCTGCCTGTGTCCATCCTGCAGCTCCAGGGACATGGGGTTGGGGTACCCGAGATGCGGGAGAAGGTTCCATCCTGCACACTCCCCAAAACGCCATGTAGAGAGATCAGAAAAGGTGCTGGGACCCTGCAGGGGTTGTCATGAGTGGGGATCCTGAGCATCACTGTCACCAAGCACCCATCCTCATCCCACTGCATCCCTGTGTTCCCATGGGAGCCAGGTCCAAGGTGCCAGCGCCTGCCCTGTGCCGAGTGGTCCCAAACCCAAGCTGTCCTGGACAGGGATTTCACCTCTAAGCAGGGACTGTTTCTGTGGGGCTTAACATGGTCTCATCTTAAAATAGCTCCTGGAGTCACATGGAAGGTCCCTGGGGCCACCAGCTCCTGCTTTAATGCCCCTAATGGGATATGGGAGGTTGGGGCAGAAATAAACCTTAATCCTTCCTGGAGATGGGCTGCGGTGGAAGATCCTGGGAAGAAGTGGAGGGAGGACATGGCACAGGGATACACCATATCCCTTTGGTCAGTTCCCTTGGGAATCGAGCCAGCCCCCACCGCCACAAAGCTGCCTCTTGCAGAGGGGCCACCAGGAGACCAGAAAGTGTCCTACGAGGTCATTCCCAGGCTGTGGTGCCCTCAGACCTTGGGCATCTTCAAGCAACACAAGGTCCTTGCAACACAGGAGCTCCCATCCCCTTGGTGCTGCTGAGCCCTGATGCTCTCGTGCCACGTAGGTGAGAGCCATGGACAAGAGCTTGGTATGGGCTCGGGATGCTCAGCAGCATCATTTGGCCACAGCAGTGACCAGTTCAAGCACAAGAGGGGAAGGAGATGGTCTGGCTGGAGCCAGTGGGTGAGATGGAAAGTGAGGATGAGGTGACAGTGCGGAGAAGTGAGGTTTCGCCATCCCATGGGATGTGCTGCTCCCCATCACATGCTGCTGCAGATCCCCACCCCATGCCCAGTGTCCAGGCAGCCTGGGCAGCCTTAGACCTTTTCCTTCAGCACCCATGATCATCCAGGATGATCTGCTACAGGAAATATCTCCTGAGCCTTGGAGTGGCTGCTGCCCCACTGCTTTTCTGTAGCCTGGGGAGCTCCCATACCTGTGGGCAGCAGCAGGAAGGGCTCCTGCCCCAACCCTGCTCCCTACTTGCCTGCTCTTTGCTCCAAACCTCCTCATCCAAGCCCCCAAAAGCCCAAATCCATGTGGATTTTGTGGAGGAGGTGGTACAGCTGGACACCTCTGCTGAGAGCCAGAGCAGCAGCCCTGGCAGAGAGACTGGTTTGGGGTGAGAAGCACCCAACCTCTTCTTCCTCTTCCCCCACTTCCTCCTCCTTTACCAGCCTTTGGCCAGGGAAGCTTCAGGAAGGACCCAGCCAAAGGAATGACCCGGGGTGGAAACAGCCACCTCTTTCCATACCACCAGCAGGCAGCGATGCTCGGCATGGACAGGGAGATGCCACGGACACCCTGTGCTTTGCCATCAATGGGAGGAAACCATTAGGAGGAGCTTGGTCCCTTCCCATGAGGGTTTGGGTGGGATGAGCAGTGGGGTTTGGTGGGGGATGTCTTCCCTCTGGTGCAGCATCATTCCCGCTCCAAGGTTTTGGCCTAATTTGCCAGCCACGTTCCCCGTCCCAAGGCACATGAGCCAGGACTGCTCCAGGGTGTTTAGGACCAGGGAGATGTGACAACTGTGGCTGGGAAGTTTTGTTAAGGATTCATTTCCCCGTAGGATTTGCTGCTTCAGCTTCTAAGCGGTTGGTGTGTCATTGGCTCATCTGCAGTGTGGATTTGGGCCCTTTCATGTCCTCACCTTGCTTTATAAGGGGGGTTCTTCGTGCTCCTTTGATTCAATGTGTTGTGGGGTCTGGGCTGTGTCTCTCCAGCCACAGGCTGGGAAATGCTGCAGCCCAGCATGAGCCCTCTGAAAATCCACCCACGAGCCCGGGACATCCGTGTTATTAAGGGATGATGAACGGGATGAGACATGGGAAGGATTTACCGAGGCATAGCTGTGACACTGAATTAAATGAGGCTGCGAGCCGGGAAGCAAAGAGCTGCCTTGGATGAAAAGGGGATGAAAGCATCATCCAGTGATGAGTCCACATGGGAGGCAAATCCAACGGGGCTGATTTAACCAGAGGCACCAGGCAGAGGAAAGAGCCCCTGGAGCTGGGAGCAGCAGATGGCAATGATTAAACACAGGATAAAGGCTGGAGAGCTGAGGGATTCCCCCATGGAGGCAGCAGGTTGGGACCCGGTGGGTTCGTCTCCAGGGATGTGGCTGCGGGCACAGGAGATGCTCAGCAGCACCCATGGCCATGTGCAATGGGCTTTGTCAGCTGTCAGCAGCCCATAAACAGCTCCCAGGATCTAGGTGAGAGGGAAGGATGGGAATAAATATTGTCGCAAACTCATCGTCTCCAGGGCATGGATGGAAAAGGCCTCAGGAATGTTGACTGGTGCTGGAATATTGATGCAGAATGACACGGAGAACAGGTTTTGCTTCAAGCATGTCTCAACCCAAGTGTCTCAAGATGATGAGGGAAGGGTGCTGGGTGGGATGCAGTCCATGGGGGATGCTGACACCCCATTGCCTGCCCTTGGCAGCAAAACCTCTCTGACCATGGACTGCACTTTTGTCCCTAAACCTCCATCTTTCCAGGGGGAAGAGCTTGGATCCTGTTTGGTGCCTTTCCAAGGATGGTGTCACAGTCTGGAGCAAAGCTGTGCAAGGGACCCAAGCAAACCTGTGCCTGGATGCTCGGAGCACCATTGAGGTCTCCCACTGTATTTTCCCACATTTTTCTCTGGCTCCTCCTTCCCAAAGCTCCTTCCTAAAGCTTTGAGGAATCATTCCAGCAGGTTTTCAGAGAGAAGGTCACACTGGCAGCTCCCCACATCTCTGTCCCAGCCTCAGAAGGTCTGGTGCTGGAACAGCAGCACCCAGCACATGGGCTCCCACCAGCTCCCTCCTTAGACACTTAGAGCAGTATCTCTCGTTACCCTCTCAGCCCCATTGTGTCCCACACTGTGCTGTGACCTTCCTCCCTGCCCTCACTCCTGCATGCTCATCCTCACAGCCTGACCTGCTTCCCCTCTTCTCTGCAGCTCCTGTTGTGCTTGGATTGCCTCATCCATCCCAGGGTGCGCTGGAGTGTCTCGTCCTCCCTTCCATCACCCGACATCCCTCTCATCATCCTCACATCCCTCTTCTCCCCTTCCCCTGCTACCTCCCCGGTCCCCATCACTGCTTTGCAGGTGGGAAAGACCAGGGTTAAGCTCAGTGACCAGGTCTAAGCTCAGTCCCTTTCCTGCTCATACCCCAGTCCCGAATTATCCCATCCAAACCTCTCCCAGTTTTACAGGGATGCTTGGAAAGGTTTCCCTTCCATTGGATTCACCCTCCATTTGCTTTTGCCTGCCTTAGGGCTGACTTATTTTTTAAGGATCTTTTCTCCAGCTGTAGGACTTAAAGTCTCTTTTTCACCCTAAAACCTGGGATGTGTCCAAGCCAACACCATCCTGGATGGGGCTGGTTGGATGTAGCTTGGGACAACCCTGCTCTAGTGGAAGTTGCCCCTGCCTGTGACAGGGGTTGGAGCTGGATGAGCGTTCAGGTCCCTTCCAACCCAAAGCATTCCATGTTTCTAGACCAAACATAAGCACTTCCCAGTCTCTGCAATGGGACTCATCCAGGCTTCTTGGATATTGGTGCCTAAATTCCCATTCAAGGCAAAGAGTGAGAATGAAGGACTCCAAAACAGGACACTGACAACCTTCATTCCCCATAATCCCTGGATGCCAACAGGGAGATGAGCCCAAGTGATGGCTTTTGCTGCTGACATCCATAGGATGGAGTCACTGGGAGGAACGAAGGGTGGTTCTTGCTCCATCAATCCCTGTCTCATCGTGCACAGGGATGACGGCAGATTTCAGCTCTGGCTAATACCCTCCTGAAAGCAAATAAAATCCAACCTGAGCCTCTCCAGACAGGATTCCAGGCTGTTTGCATGAGCTGTCACTCCGGTTTATAACACTGCAAACACAGATCAGAGCAAGTCCTGCTCGAGGGTAAGAGTGAAACCAGCTCAGGCGCTCGCTGCCATCCCAACCCAAAGCTTCCCCCAGCATCTGCAGGGCAAACCCGATGCTGCCAACCCAAATGTGGTGCTCACCACCATGTCCCACATCATGGCTTAGCTTCCCCAAAGGGCAGCGACCACAGGGAAAATCCCTTTTTGATCCTGCAGACCTGGATTGGGCCAGGAAACAGTGCTCCAGAGGACTCAGCAGTTCAATCCCAACTCAGCCTTGCTGAGCACACGGCATCTCCTGCAAGTCCATGTATGGATAAGATAGAGGCACCTTTTCCTGTGGGAGCAGCATCCCGGGAAGATGCCAAAAGCACTGGGGAAACCTGAATGTGTGATGCCCTCTGGAGCATCCTGATTTCACCCCTGGACAAGCCTGAGTTGCTGTCATTAAAGAGGAAAGCACTAAAAGCTCAGCAGGGCTGACAGCACAGCATCACTGCTGGGCCTTGTGGGGGACTTACCCTGCACCCAAAAGCTCCTCATCTCCATCCCCCTGGAACCTGGAGCTCCCAGCCCAGTGCACATCACTGCTTCCCATCCCACCCCATCTCCCCTCGGTTCCCATTTCTCTCCTGGGAAATTGGGAGAGGAAAATGTTCCTTCTCTTTGTGCTAACAAGAGGCACCTCTGGCTTTTAACAACCTAAAGAGAAGGGCCCCTGCTCCCTGGCTGATGGGAGCTGCAAGATCCCTGTGCAGAGGTGCAGGCAGAGATGGAGGAAGGGATCCTATCACATCCAATGGAGGGATCCCACCACATCCTATGGAATGATCCCACCACATCCCAGGGAGGGATGGAGACATCCCAAGGAGAGATGGGGGAAAGGATCCCATCACATCCCACAGAGGAATGGAGGGAGGGATCCCACTGCATTCCAGGGAGGGATGGAGACATCTCAGGGACGGATGCAGGGAATGATCCCAGCACATCCCAGGGAAGGATGGAGGAAGGGATTGCACCACATCCCAGGAAGTGATGGAGGCTGCTCCCAGGCCAGCCTGTGCTTGTGCCTATCCCTGCCCACACCCCATCAGTTCATCACCTTTAACTGCTGTGCTGGGAGGAGAAGAATCTCCCCTGGGGGGGGATTCAGGTGCCCACTGTGGACCCCACAAGGGTGCTGGGTGCTGGGTGCTGGGTGGGAGGGCTGAGCCCATCTCCCCCATATTCCTCATGCTCTCAGACCCATCCTCTGCATTTGGGTCCTTGTGGAGTTCAAGGGGGAAACAAAACAGCCCCTTTCACAGGGAGCTGATGGAAACCCACGTGCAGCCCCACGGAGAGGACATGGTGCTGTGGGTAAAGCAGCGCTTCCTTCCGTAGCCAAGGGAGATAAGCAGGAGCTTCCCCTGCCACACGGCTCCATTGCAGAGCAGGTGATCTAATGAGAGGTAATTACAGTGATTGAGCCCTGGCTAATACAGCTCCCACCGTAACCCTGAGTTAGCTGCTCCCCCGGCAGCACAAACTGTAATTTGGCACAATAAACGTGTCACCCACATCTCAACCGCTTCCATCCTCCAGCACTTCCAGGCTCCCTCCTCCCCAAAGGGCTTTTCATCAGCTGCTCCAGCCTCAGCATCCTGGGTGGGAGCCAAGGGGCCCGATCCAGGGATAGCCTCGATGCTCTTGGCATCCTGGGTGTGGAGCCTGTGGGATTTGTGCCAGGGGAAACCCAAGGAGATGTGAGGATGCTGCGACACGGGCTGTGGGATGCAGGGGCTGGGACATTGGGGGGGGGATGCTGGGTGCCACTGTGTTCATTCTGGGCTGTGCTGGGTGACACGAGCCACCAGGCACCTCTGATACGCAGCTGGATGGCCCCGGGCTTGGCCATACATTGCAGGAGCCTCTTGTCCCATCACAAGGTCCCCGTTCTCCATCTGCCACTGGTCAGCACCAGGAGCAGAGTGTGGTCCAGCTGGATGTGGAGGGGAGGGCAGCGGGATGCCCCAAGGAAGGAGCATGGAATGCAAAGGATGCTCCCGGCCCTGCCGAAGCAGCAGGACACGTGCAGGTTCCCCCACACCCTGGATTTCAGGGGGCAAAGCCAGCTGAGGCTTCCCAGGCCACGTGCTGCATGTGCCCCCCCCCAGGGCCTCTCTCCTTCCCACTGCAGCTCATCCAAGCAGGGATGTGGAAACCTCCCAAGGTGTCCTGCTCTCCACACAGCATCCTCTCCTGAGGATGGGCCTCCCTTGTGGTGAGGCATCACATGGAGGTGATCCAGATGTTTCCCCCCATCCCTGCGTGGGTGCCAGGAGCATCATCAGGATTCCCTGATGTGGTGGCTGTCACCAGACCTTCCTTATCACCCAGTGGCACCCACCCAGCCCCTGGGGAGTGGTTGGGGAAGGGACTGGAAGCCAAGGAGGGAACAAATCCATGCAGGCACCCTGGGATCAGAGGTAGGGATTGGAATCCCCAGCCTGGATGGAGCAGAGCTGGATCCATCACCCCTTGGCTGAGTGAAGCACTTGGACCTCCTGCCCGAGGAGCCAAGGTCAGAGCAGGGCTGTGGCCACCATCCCCGTCCTTCATGGTGCCATGTGCCCACAGAGGACTGGAGCACCCTGCGGGAGCATGGAGCCAGGTCAGGACTGGGTGCCAGAGCTCCACTGGCTGAAACAGCAGCTG
>NW_009922872.1:0-335 GCF_000696875.1 Nestor notabilis | reverse complement strand
CCTCCAACAGCCTCCCACCGAGCATCCCCCTGATCCCGGCCAACTCCTCCACCTCCTGCCAGCATCCCAGGCCCGGAACAAACACCCTGATCCCCCAGTTTAAAGAAGTGAGGAGAGATCCCAGCTCTGCCACCACCTTCCCCCCCAAAACCTCCTGCTTTGGGGGGGAGATGCTGCTGAGCGCCTAAAGGGTGGAGATGGTGGTGAGGCTGTCACACTCCCCCCCCCTCATTATATCTGTTCTGCCTGGTAGGGGGGATACGCTGGGAGGACCCAGGGTGACAGCAAGAGCTGTGGTGTTCCTTGGTGGACAGCCCCAAGGTCACGGGCTGTGA
>NW_009922871.1:21821-41821 GCF_000696875.1 Nestor notabilis | reverse complement strand
GAATCTTCCTCCTCTTCGGCAGAGGTGTGAAGGCAGGAGGACACTCAGCCACATGTCCCAGCCTGGCTGGCCAGGCAGCGCTGTGGCCCCCACTGTTGCCTCAGCCTGCTCCCCACAGCCGGGGCTGCCCAGAGACCCCTCCGCAGCTTCAGCTTCTCTGCCCCATGGGAAATCAGATGCTAGAAGTGAGAATAGTGTATCTATCACATGCAGAGGAGGTATGGAGATAATAAAACTACGGTGTATATGTACCTGGCAAGCTCTCACCCTATTTCAGTAGTCCAACGTAAAAAAAACGCACTGCATTCTACTTCAGTGAAATACCATTCCCAGTGCTAGCACAGAAACAAGCCGGTCCAAAAGGCAGTGTATCACCTTCCCATGAGAAGATTAACTATCCTCAGGCTTCAATTTCTTCCCATGTTCCAACAGCAATGCCCTTGCTACCGCAATAGCACACAACCAGTTATTTCCAGCTCAAACTGCCCCTAGCAGAGGGCGCAGCAGTTCTGATCGTCTCTCACTCTTCTCCTCCATTTTACCACCATCACAAGCTACTACACTACCTTTTTATAGTCTCTGCACTTCGAAAGGAACCTTATAGCTATGGGGGACTTCAGAGAAATCCTGTGCTTTCCCCTACTCATACAATGAGAAAAAAGACCTGGTTGGAAACAAGGTTTTTGGGAACAAGAGAATCTGAGGTTCCGTGGCTTGGTGGCGAGTGATCACTCCAAATGTACAATGCCTTTACTTGGGCCTGACTCTCTGCCATGCCAAAATTCACAGAGCACCACGTGATAGCCACAGAAAGCAGTTTTCAGGCACTTGCTGGGGAGAGGTTTGGCATAGAAGCCTTTTGTGCTTCTGGTTGCTGCTTCTCTTCTCCCCACCACCTGGAGCTTTGCCCACTGGGCCTCATCTCCCCTTTCCACACCAAAGGGCTGTAACCCATCTTGCAAGGAGAGCCAAGGCAGTCAGCATAAATGCACAAATGAAGTGGAGGAAACCCTGATATTGGGACACCATCACCCTGCTGCTGCTTTGGGAGCCTTCCTGCTGCTGGAGGATTGGAACACTATGCTTGAAGCCAGAGCTGAAGGGTTCAGGAGGAAGAGCAGATGCGCAAGGGAGACAGGAGAAGCATAAAACTGATGGACGTCATTTTGTGTTCCCTCAAACACTGTAAACTAAAACACATCCCAACATTTGCCCAGCAGATGATGGGGATAGGCAGGGTAACATGCTCCTTACAGCCCTGAAATGGAAACAGGAGCAGGCTAGTTATGCCAGCTCTGTGCAGTCAGTGGGAGAGATTCATGGCCCTTTGCACCAGCATGCCAGGGTCAAAGTCTTCATCCCCAAATGCCTCTTTCTACAGACCAACAAATCCCATTCCCTGGACCAGATGGGTAGTACAGCAGGTTTCTCAATCAGCTAATGACGCCTCAAACCTCACTGCCCAGCCTCCATTCTGCAGGACACTGCTTTGTAAGAAGGGCCATGTCTCGGACCCATATATGTGGCAAAGATCTCTTATAGCCGCATGCCACAGAAATACAACACATCCATCTTGTAAGCTGGAAGCAAAGGCCAAGCAGAGCCCCTGCCTCTCTGCTGAAGAAGGTTCTCTGACAGGCACCCTCTAAGGCAGGATACCAGGCACCACGATGGACCTAAACCAGTCTGTGAGTACAGTGAGATGAATTAACTTGACACCATCTGGCAGCAGTTTTTCATTTCTGACAATATTTAAAACTTAATTTGAGCTCAGGCAGTGATGAATAGGGCTCAGATCTCACCTGGCTTTGGTAACCTCTTGACCTAGGCACATCAAGTCATTTGTCTGAGGCTGCAGGTCCTGATATTTTATTGCTATGTCTAATCTAAATAGACTGCTGGACACTGCCCTTACTGCACCCTGGTAATCCTGGATTGATCCTGGTGAAGCAAGAGGCAAGCAATGACACCTATGTCTGTCTTTCAGCAAACACATGATGGAAGCTGATCATGTTTAAGCATGTTGTCCCAGCTGAAATCCGTAACAGATGACAGCCATGAAGCATTAGTGTTCCCGAGCATCTAATGGCAAGAGGGTATTTATCATTACTATTACAACTGTATCTTTTAAAATCTGACTCTTTTTTCCCCACTTTAACTATTGCTTAAGATTGCTCTAGTATGTGTATATATATATATAAAAAACTATGCATGTATGTGAATAAACAATCCCTTCAGACAGAACAGCATGACAGCAAAAGCTTTCAGCTGAAAACATGGTGTGAAAATGTAGCATGTCTCTTCTCTTTATTTTCTATGGCAAATGCAAAGGGAATTTATTGCTTCAAATACGTGCAATCATTTTTATCTGATTACCTGTAGCTGCTCTACACAGCTCTGTGCTAGAGACAGTATGTTCTCTCCTGCAGAGATCCCAGTTTATTACAAGCACACTTCCATTCTTTCACATGTCTTCATGAATTTGAAGGAGCTGCTTAAAATTTGTCACTTATTTTTAACAATATAATTTTCTTTGGAACGAACATTCTTGCTAAGCTTGACATGTGATATTTAATCACATATTGACCACTCAGTATTACTTTAATGCTTCCTGTCAGCTCCAGTACAGCAGGCAGAGTTCAAGCAACACATTTGCCTGGAGTTCAGCATTCATTTAAATCAAATTTGTCAGCTTTCAATTTTTTTAAATGTAATATTTTATTTTTATTAAACGCAAGTTAATAATGCCTTGTCAGGCCAAGGGCATGTTTTAATGTGAACAACTCAGATGTTAAGTGAAACTGAAGCCATAAAGCCCTGCTAAGAGAGTCATACAATCATCTTAATGGCA
Organism: Nestor notabilis; assembly: GCF_000696875.1. Lineage (NCBI taxonomy): Eukaryota > Metazoa > Chordata > Aves > Psittaciformes > Psittacidae > Nestor > Nestor notabilis. Next base: position 38,970 of record NW_009922871.1, on the reverse strand, counting down.
GCATCTCAACCTATCACAAACGCATGCTGGCTTTGCATTCAGTTGTCTCAGGGAACCTTGCAAATATATAAACTCCCCGACACAAACACAAACACACACACACATCCTTTTAAAAGCACATGCTCCTGGGTGCAAGAGCCTACGACACTTGTCTATGTTACTTACAGATTTCCACGTGCTCATTTTCCTCTTTATAAGCCACCCCACTTGACTGGTGACATAACAGCCTGGGTTATTAACGCTGTCTATTCTCAGCTTCAGCTTTAATTTTCCATGATGCTATCTATAGTGACTTGATTTTTTTTCTTCCCTGAAAATATTTGTGCATGTGAGTGTACACATACGAACAGAGAAGGGCAGACACAGAGAGCATGTGCCTACCTGAATGCATGCAACTGTATGTCTGGGTGCATTAACATGAGACACGTACATGCACACATGTACATAAAACATTTGCTCATGACAAGCATGTAGAAGAGTTCACCTATGCACACTACACACTGTGTGATATCCACAAATGGCAGGTGATCCTCTGCAATATTTATCTTTATGCGGGTGAAGAGTTATCCCTCTTCTCATTCACAAAGACAAATGTAGGAACAAGCAGCTGTTGTATATTAGAGGGTAGGAGATGGATGGAGACTGATCTAACCTTCTAAATATACTGTAAACTACAGCATTGCGAAGTAGTGTCACAGAGGGTGGTGAAGCACTGCATCTTTACCAAGCACTTCCCAGCGGTGGGACAAACCCAGGACCCAGGTCCCCACGCTGCAACTGTGGGCTCTGGGGCCATTCGGTGGCTGTGCTGTGCCGGGGATGGGTAATGGCACATTATGTCTTTCACCTCTTAAATCACCGGCTCCAAAGGGGTGCAGGTCATCTGTGGCAGAGCCATCTCCTATCTGACAGCTGTGCTGGGGCAGTGGTGGCCTGCTTGGCCCAGGCACACGAGCATCCCCATCAGCAGCTCCCAGTGTGACTGACACTAATTGGCACCCTTGTCAGCAGGCTTGTCGCAGAGGCTGAGGACCGAGCTGGCACAGAGGTGCACACACACTCCTCTCACCCGAGCGCCAGCTTCCCAGCCAGGTGACGGAGCCCATTATCCCACACCCTGCCTCCCAGGGATGCGGCGCTCAGCACTTACCACAGCCACTACCACAGTTACGGCACAGGGTAACAACAGCAAAGGGAGGGAGGGAGGTGCACAGAGGTTGAACAATGTTTTCCAGTGACACTTGAGAGGAGACGATGTATTGCTGCTGTGGAAAGATACGCCAAAGCTGTTGGGAGGGTCAGGGCCAAGGAAGAGGGAGGTTTCATGCTCAAAGTGCCCAGAGGGTTTGCAGGATTGATGCAGGCACCCAAGGCACTTGTGCCCAATGCTGGTGACAGCAAGGACTGGCCTCATGGGCAGGAGAAGGCCCTGAGAGGGTTTTAAAAAGAAAGAATTGGGTTTCTCCCTAGGTTTGCATCAGCCTCTAAACATACCTCCCCTGACACTGGTCAGGGAGATAGCAGAGGTGCAGGGCATTACTGCTTGTGTTTCACCACTCTCAGCCGAGCACAGTGAGGTCAGAGCAGCCCCAGTTCCAGTGCTGAGAGAGGGGCAAGTCAAGCATATCTGACATGGAGGCATTTGCTTTTCCTGTGCTCATCTGCACCATGCAAGCACACAACAGCAAGCAGAGGTATTGAGCTTTCCTTCCCAGCTTTCTTTCCTCTGCCAAAGGGCAGCAGAACAGACACCACAGGCAGGTTGTGAGGTGCCCCATGTCCATGCAGACATGGGTGCACTTGGGCTTTCCACAGGCTTTTCTGGCAGGCAGGGGTTTGGACAAAGCCAAACCTCCAGAGGTGAGCCCAGTTAGCCAGGAATTAAAGGCCACACGGTGCACCTTTGGCATCTGTCTCCTTACACTTCACCTTTTAATTGCATCTATTTTAAAAGTTCCCCATAGCTCATGCTGAAAACATACTATTTCCCAGCACTAAAATATCCAGCTAGCCCACCCCACCTCCATGGCTTTCCCTAGTTTATGGGTGCTTCAGCTGTCACTGCTTTCATCAGCCAGGGTTTGCTCCTCCTAGGCTAACCTCGCCACTCAGTGACAGCCTCAGCGCAGGGTGAAAACACCCATCTGTCAGGCTTTAGCACCCTTCAGCGGGTTTTACCTGTCTGATCTCCAGGATGGTGTGAGGAGCCCTTGTCCAAGCCCACATCCATCATGGCCAGCATCTGGGAGTTGCTGAGCGTATCCTGATCCATGCAAATGGTGCAGCAGAGATGAGGCAGTGCAGATCCCATCTCTGGACCCTTTCAGAGACGGAACTCAGAATGCTGCATCCTCCACAGAGAAAAGAAAGGGAAAGGATGTTTAAAGAGTGCATCAAAGTACAAGGTTTTCATTCTGTCTCTGCTCTTTGGTTGGTACCCAAGAGCAGCCATGCATTGGGCAGGCTTAGATTGGGCTGCAGCCACAACTGCACCCATGGGCAGCTGGGCTGCGGTGCTCCTGCTGCTGTCACTGCCAGCCAGGGCTGTGCTTGGGCGCATGTAACAGTGCTCAGGTAGCAGTTTCTTCAGGCTTCATTGCTATTTGGAAACCAAAGCCAAGACCCCTTTGCAGGGTGAAGACACCACACAGCACAATCCCATCCACCACCAGGGACAGCACTTCCCACCATGCCTTTCCATGGAGAGAGAGAAAAAACCCTCTAGAAAACTCAAATGCATTTATTGGCCTCTGTGTTCCCTTTGGAGATGAGTAGGATTTTTCTAAGGGAGACATTGCATCTGTATTTCTAGGCCTTGATTACCCATCCTTGCCATGTGTCCTGCACTACTGGATTAGTGCTTCCCATTGCTGAATGCCACATACATCCTGTCCCACTCCGACACCTCAGATTTATCTCAGCGCGACACAATTAGAGCTAATGCTGTTACACCATCATAAAACTGGTGTAACAGAAAATCAGGCCTAAGAGGTTCACAACCATTTACATGTTCATTTAGACTGTCCAGACATAATAAGGCTGCCCAGATTCTAATGATCAAAAATGCACATAGCTGCAATAAGGCACATATATTAGTTATAAATGTGCAGTTCAAACATGAGCTAGTTTACATAAAAGTAATTAGAATCACAATTGACCTTTTGTAGAAATGTAGGGCTATGCTTAATTCTAGCCACCAGCATTCAAAACGTTTATTTAATAATACTCATACTTCCTAACTCATAATTATATCTTTTTCTAAAAATCATTTTACAGCAAAGTATAAATGACTTGTACCCTGTGCAGTCGAGGAAGAGAAAGCTCTGTTCTTTATACAAACACACTCAAATGCACAGGAAAATGGTCTAACATGCAAAACCAGAGTAAAAAGATATGTTTATTTTAAAACTACATGACTTGCCACCAAGAAAGCAGTTACATTTACTCCTTACCTAAGAATGATCAAACAACATGCAGTCATGCGAGACTCCCACCTCTTTATTTCTCCATTTTTCCAAACTGTTTGTTATTTCTTATACCACTCAGAGAAATCCCTTTCTTTAGTGAGGAATACATATTTAAAGCAGTGTGGCATCACTGCCTTCCGTGATTCCTGGCACCTTGGGCTGAATCCTTCTACCCTGCAAGGCAGCACCAGCCTCAGGGGTCAGGGAGAGGCAACAAAAGCATCAGCTGGAAGTACCTCTGAGGGAGGAAAATGGAGAAAACTCCCTATCAGTTTTATCTGCCTTTAAAGTCCATTTGTGTTATTTGTCAAGTCGTTCTCGATGCCAGGATGTCTGGCAAGAGAATAGCAGAGAATTTGAGGGGATGGTTTGGAGGGGTCCATCAGAGAGCCGGAATGTTTCGCATGAGCGGGGACAGCTGGGGCAAGCCCACCATTTGCAAACGTGCCTGTGGTTATGCTTTCAATAGGTGGCACTTATGAATAATAATATGCATAATCTATCTTGTGCCCAGGCAGGAGAGAAAACATAAGTGGACAAGCCTGAAGGCATGGTCGTCTATTAAAGGTTGCTTGGGAATTCTCGGCAGAGTTAGGGCAAAACTGTGCTGCTAAACATGGCTGGGGGATTTGCATGTTTAAGAAAACAGGACTAATTGAAAATCCCTCTCTTCTGGATGAGTGATTTACATTTCCTACAGAGGGTGACATACAGTTCTGCCCTTTTGTTGTTTATTTGGTTGCTTCCATTGCTAACTTGCCTTTTTATTAAAGAGCTGCAACACAGACTGTCAGAAAAAGCCCAAATCCCCAGGCCATGCTACGCACCTGAAGTCTAAACCCTGCAGAAATACACAGTCCTGCTTTGTTCCATGGCTGTTTGTAGACACCTTGAATTAAATACCCAGGGCTCAGGATCTTAGTAATTAAATATAAAAATAATTAGGAATTTGCAAAAAACCCCCACTCTCTCCTAGCTATTATTGCAAATGTAACTGAGGTCTATTCCCTCACCAGCGGTGAGGACAGTAGATCATAAGGGAAAGACATACTTGACTTTAAAGTAGTCCAAGAAATAATGAGGTAAGCATCTTGGGCTTTTCCCAGCGAAATGCCCATCAGGCTCACCCTTACTTTCTATCTGTTTATACAATGCCCTAGCTGCTTTCTTTTAAAATAAAGAAAAATTGGTGTTATTTAAAAAGAACAAGTACATGTTTAACTCGGGTGAATCCACTTCCTTTGTGCTGCTAGCCAGGGAGCAGCCACTGTCCAGATCCCCAGGGTACTCCTATTCCCTGGGGACCATGAGAAACAACCTCCACTCCCATGGAGGAAACCCAGTGCAGGGAACTGCTCCCACTGGCTCAGAAACAAGGCTGGTACAGAGCTGAGGAAGGAGGCTCCAAAATCCAGCATTTACCTGCAAGCCGGTGGGGGAGAGGAGCAGATGAGGAGGAGCTCCCCCATGAGATGTCAGCTTCCCTTCAAGCAAAAGGTCTATAGCTGAGGACACCACAAACATGATGCTCATTAGAAATGAGATGCCAAGAGTACTTACAACAGTGATTTCTAGGTGTGTGGCTCAGCTGATGGCTAACTGCAGGCAGTGACGACAGCCTCAGAGATCAGTAGGGACCCAAGACATCACTGAGGCAGGAGATGCACACTCACCCCTTATTTATCAGACCTCGGACAACCCACCTGCAGAAGGTTATCAGAGTGCTGGTGTTTTAACTGCAAATGGCTGTATGAGGAGCAAAAAACCTCCTTGTCTTAGTATTATTATAGCTACATGGAGGGGAATTTAACACTGCAAATCATGACTGGCAGCTTTATACGTCCACATGCATGAAAGGCAGAGCACAACAAGAATTGGAGAAAGCAACACGTGTTGATATAGCACCAAACATTTCAACTTTAGTAGTGCTGCTGGCCAAGGGAAAAAAAATAAACAAATCTATCAGCATGGGAAGAAAACACACCTCCAGATTTTGATAAAGCCATGGAAGGTTACTTGGAGGATGAATTCCCTGGGGCAGTTAAAAGTGGTTGTGCTCTGCTGCAATGTATTCCATCCTGGGAGGCAGCACAGCAAGTTCTCCAAAGATGCCATGGCGGATGAGCTGCCAGCCCAGGGTTTTCCCACACTCTACCTGTGGGTGTTCCAGGGAAAGCAAAATTAAGTGCTGAGAAGGGGGAATGCAAGAGGAATCCAACATCAGGCTTTCTGCTGGCGTCATCACTGCTGATCTCCTCCATACATGTGAACTGGGTGTAAAGCGTTCCCACATCAGAACTGTAGCTGTGCATAGGTGTAAATTACTACACAAGGTTCGAGGCAGCGCTCAGCCATGCCCAAGCTGCCTAATTAGCAGTTGTTAGTGTGGCTGAGCTATAAAGTGCTAATATTCAAATGTTATGACTGTGCTGCCTCTTGCCAAAATCCATAGTGTTTGGAATCTGGCTGGTGTTACTGACTAAACTCTCTCTTTCCTCGCAAGCAGAGGATCAAAGGCAACCGTGCTAATTAACCCCTCTTTTTAGAGCACCCGTGGTGAAAATGTAATGCTGCACCAGGGCTGCTACTGCAGCAGTGCCTGGCCCTGGCAAAGCAGGAGATGCCACAGGGCTGCAATAGCAGGTCTCCTGCTTTCTGGCTCAGATGAGGCAGCCCCCTAATTTGGGAGCTGCTCTTCTGGGTGGTGAAGATGAGAAACTGAAGGGTTTTTTTCTGGCAGTACTGTTATTTTAAAACTAAGCCCTTCGACTCACGCAGTCAACCTCTAAAACAAGGCCTACAGGACTAGAGAAAAGCACTCACATAACATATAGTACTTGACATTGCCCATGGCTAAATGTGGGGAACAAGATGTTCTCTGTGGCCATACCAGGCTTCCTTAGTCATATATGCTTTATTCTAAGCCCTGCTACAGGGAGAGATCCCCAGCCCCATTCTCCCTTCTGAGCAGGAACAGCAGGGCGAGCAAAACGTGCGCCCACTGAAGCATGGCCAACGCGACACCAAGGCTTGGCTCTGCGCACATCAGCCCAGTCAGGCAGGAGCATGCCCTTGGTGCACTTCATTTTGGAGTTATTTGCTATGGTTAGCGTCAAAGACGTTCCCCACTCCCGCACACTGTTTACATCTCACTAATTTCATAAATAGCAGGGCATGTCTGATCCCCTTTCTCTCCCTTTTTACACTTGTTCCTAAATCCCATGGGAAGCTCAGCACGGAACCCAGCCAGCGCAGCCCGTGATGCAGAGCCTCCCTTGGCACAGCCAGCTGTGGGAGGAGAGGGCCACCAGCAAATGGTGGCTCAAGGACCCTCGGTGAGGGTCCATTTCCCCAAGGAACAGGATTCCTAGGCACCCAGCTGTGGCACACGAATCTACAGGGATTCAATCCAACCTACCTGTACTGATGCACCCAAGTGTCCTGAACTCGCAGCTCCCTGCAGTTCTGCAGAAGAGACTGGCTACATGATCCCCACTTTGCAGACAGAAAATGGACCTGCCAGAGGCAGCGCAGCTTTCCCTGGGTGCAGCAGCTGCCCGTTTTGGGAAAGCAGCTCAATTTCTTCAGTCTGTGGGACCATAGAACGTAGAAACAACCAGTTTGGAAAAGACATCAAGTCCAACCTTTACCCCAGGACTGCCAAGTCCAACACTAAACCATGTCACTAAGAGCCTCATCTACATACATACCACCTCCAACAGCCCGACAAAGTTCTCAAGGGAGGAGAACCTAATTTTATATGGTCTTTACAACACCTTTTGAATATCGATTAAAATATATATAGTTTGTCAACTAACAGACCTGAGTTTGCCACCACAGCTTGATCCAAGTCTACCAAAACCAAGAAGCCCCACTTCATCTTCACACAAGGATAGGTCAAGGCTATGGTGGGCAGAAAGGCTTTCCTTGCCCAGTAGAGCCCTCTGACGCCAGCCTCAGCAGATGCGGGCATGAGGAGAGCTGGATGGGGCTGTAACCCTTTGAAAACATATCCCATGAGAAAAAGTGACTTTTCCCAGCATCCTATGGTTCAAATTAAATAAATAAATACATAAAACCTCATCAAAAGCAGCAGTGTCTCAGCAAGGCAGGCGTCAGCAGAGCTGGGCTCGATCACACTGTGCAGGAGGGGAAGTCCCTGCAACTGAGAAGCGAATGGGTATCTGCAGCACAGCATAAATTAATGCAGCAGCTGCTGCTTTTGCAGGGAAATCAAACCCTAGCCATTCCCTTTCACAAACAGGAACTTCACAGAGGCACTATACGACATTTCATCACTAAGTATTCCGAATTTTCAACATGAAAAATATTCCCTAGCGTTAGTTACATTATTTGTTTCATAGGGAGAGGATTAACATTCCTGGGGCTCAGAAAAGAGGCATATGCCACTGAAGCAAGCAAATATGATTATTTCTTTGTTTTCACAGGTCCTCGTGCAGGCGACTGCAGGTCTCAGAGACGCACTTCAGGCCTGTGTCAAAGCATGGCACTCCTTCATTAGCACTTCAAGGGCTCTGGGTCTGGGGAAGGGAAGGACTTCAGTCTCAGAGCTGGATTCTTCAACCAGTTTACACCATGTAAACGTGGGGTTACTCACAGTTTATGCTGGCATGGCTGAATATAGTACCCATTCCCTTGTACTCGTCTTCTATAAAAGAATTGAGGAAAAAGAATAGAGAGACAGGTTATTGTCTCATTTACACCAGTGTAACTCTGGAATAGCAAAACCTGCTCCAGACAGTTGGAATGTCTTGGGAAGCTGATCTGGCCCAGTGGCTTATTTCTGGAGCTTTGCTCCTCCTCTGAATTTTAAAAGTGATAGGTTCATTCTCTGAGGCAAACCTCATTTTCCAGCTCAAACATTTTATGCAGTGTTTTAGGAGGCTGTTCGATACTGCTGTACAGCCTCCGACGTTAAGTATTATCAATAATGTATTCTTCCACGTAACCTCTTTAACACTCACAATAGAATAAAATAAGAAAACACATCAACAAAAAGGAATTGCCTCCGCTTGCCAATGCCGCATGAATGCTAAATTCCCCATTTCACAATGCAGCCATCCCTGGAAAACTCCGAGGGCGGATTAACGCTCTTCTGGTACTTCACCGTATCAGAACACGGATTTGCAGACAACAGCTGCAGCAAATTCCCTCGACTGAGAAGAATTACAAGTATTATCACCTAGATCATTAAACCGGGTTCATAGATTGCAGGATGTCTTCAATCAATTCATCTAAGATAACTTGAAGCCAGCTGGACCCCCTCAGTGAGAACTTGACTTAATTGGCCAATAAGTGGCTGGAAAAGGTGCCTGCGATTTGATAAAATTACAGGCTGCAGAAGTGATTACAGTTTGGAGAACCACAGAGGGTAGCCTCCAGGTCAGCCCTTTTGGAGAGGGCTAAGTTAATGTCCACTATTAAGTGCTGCTGTGAAAAATGTGGGCCCACTTGGTGCTCAGATGTAAAGTGTATCCAGGTCATTCCTCAGCTGATGGAGAGAGAGATGCGCGCATTTATCACTGCTCTGGCCTCATTTCTGCCTTGGTAATAGTCGTACACTAACAACTGCTGGCAGTTTCATGGTTTTCTGGGTACCCTTCATTTTATTGGCATAACTAAAATATTATCTGAGCAAAGCAATCCATCTGCTAAAGAAAAACACTTTCCTTCAATTACGTCCCCCGAGTCTTTTCTTAAGAAAGGTTAAAGCACCAGGAAGTTGAAAAATATACATTAGTTTGTTTTTATTCTTTCCAATCTACTGCAAATATGCTTGCTTGTTACTGGGTAAGTGGTAGGTCTACATATTTACCACTGCAAAATGTTAGGGAATACACCTAGCTTTAGGAAAAGGGGAAATTCACAACATCGTTGAATTAGTGTTTAAGTACAAATCAATTAAAAGCAACTGCCTATCTTACCCTCCTCAAAAATAGAAAAGGAGATTGCATAAACAAGTTATTCATTATTTTTACGTTTAAAAATGAAATAGATTAGGTCATTTGCAGAAAAGCAATGTATTTTTAAATGGAGCTACAAAGAAGCCATCATGTTCCCCGATTGTGTTAAAGATGGAAAAACAGAGCTTGATCCTGCTTGTGCTCAGCAGGCAGGGCTCCCATTGACCTTGGTGAGGGGCTACTGCACACAGGTGCCTCCCAGGCATTAACCCTTTTGTTAAAGCCCACCCCAAGACAGGGCTTGCAATCACTTCTGCACCAATAGAGTGTATCTGCTGTGATTCCATGCTGCTGAGGCTGCATATTTTTCATGGATTGGATAATTTTCACGGGTTTTGTGTTGTTATTTTTAAATCCCTGCCTTTTACAGAGCTAGCTCCAAGACTCACGTATCTGATGCAGATATTCAGAAGTAGCTCGGGCTCATTTTGAGGACTTTTTTGCTGATGGCTAAGTTGTTGTAATGGTAAATGGTGGAACACATAACCGAAAGCCTAGGGGTTGCATAGTTAGCTAGGTGCACACAAAACACAAACTAATGAAGTGTGGAAGGACAAGTTACACATTTCACCATCAAAACAGCAAAGGATGGGGCACTGACAAGATGAATTTGGGCTGTAGGTATTAGGTCAGAAAAGAATTCTACTTAAAAATAAGGTACTAAATGCCTACTTTCCTACAATGTTTTCCTTTGTTATGTTGGAACAACTGACAGAACCCAGTTTTATTTCACCCGCAGACTGAAATTAGGTTGCCATTTTGTTGCTGGATCTCCTACCATATAAAAGAACATATATTTCTTCCCAAATAATGGCAAGTCCCATCCCACCCAGACACAAAGCACAGTCACCCAAGGCACAGGATGGGGTAGGCTCTGTGGACAACTAGTCCGCAGTTTTTGAATGAAACATCTGCTCATGGGAGCTCTCTTGAGAAAAAAGGTGTTGGGTTCAGTTTTTCCCTTCTGTTGGGAGAGGATGCCCTCTTCAAAATGTTTCTGGTGAAAGCAAATCAATTTTGGTCATGAAAAAAATCGCCCTTCATTTTGAAATACAAGGTAGAGAGTGAGAAAGAAACTGAAAAGGGTCAAAGAAAGCAAGATGTCTCCAGACTGTCAACATGACCATGCAGCAGTCCTTCCACTGCCAGCCTGATTTTTGTTGTGGCTCCCCTTCCCCCCCCAGTTTTGTGGAATAGACGGATTTTAGCCTGCACTTCTCTGGGACTTGTGACCCTGCCCTGTCTATGGGAAAGCACCACTTGGTGGGACCAAGCTGCATGGCTGGGGTGGGGACTAGCCCCAGCTTCTCCTGTTCTCTGGGGTCACATTTCCTCACAATTAGTTTTGTCTTTCACTCTGCTTCTATAGATGTACTAGAAAACAGATTATTCTTTCTTGTATGAGGGTTTTCGCTGCACTGTATATTTGCACAGGCAAAGCATTTCCCCACTTAGCTCCTCAGTGTTGCTTTGCTGGCTAAGCCCTGTTTTGAAAACCCCTTTCGAGGCAAATTCCAGCATTTTAAGAATTGCCCTCACTTGGCAAAAAGATGCTACCTGCCAAGATTTACCTTCCAGTGCAGGATGGATGCCCAGGGAGCTGCTTGTCCTCTGCTCCCAGTTCTGCAAGAGTGGCCCTGCATGGCCAGGGTCAGACTGGAGCCCCACAGCTTCATCACCACCATGCGCTCAATGTGACCTTGGATGCGACAGCTCCATCCACCCGCCTGTGACCATCAGGGCCTGCCACCTACCATGGGAGGAAAAGGGAAACTAACTGAATTGTACACAATTTAATCACTTTAATGTGTCTAGAGCTGCCACTTCCCATGTTCCAACAAGCTCATGCCACATTTGTGGTTACTGGTGCTCTGGTACACCCCCGGGCACCCGATTTCAGACATGCTACAAACTGTGGCTTGCAAATTTAGAAGCCTATTTTTAAAGCCAACTAAGCAAACAACGGTGCTTTCTCTGCCTGTCATGAATATCATTAGAGGAACAGTTGCTGGCAGGGATTTCGGTGGCGAACAGGCCAGGCTTGGCAGGGCAGGACCTTTGCTCCAGCTCACTGCTTTCGTGCTGAACCAAAGTGACGGCCTCAATAGCCCATCACGCCACTGGCCCTTTATCAGGAAGCTCTAACCAGCAGACCAGCATGGGCTGATCCAGCAGTCCCCAGAAAAGAGCTTTCTGCCTTTGAAAGCAAAAGCCCTCCAGGTCAGTCCTGCATCCAGAAGATGAAGCCATCACCCACCATTTCAGCACAGCCCTGTGACCACCTTGGTCTTTCCTCTTCATGTACAGACTGGAGACCTGGCATCCTCTCTGTGCCCACTGCTGCAGCTCTGGCATCATGCTGTGGGCATTGCAGCATTCCACATTTTCCTGAAGCATCCCTGGCTCCCAGATTCACTTGATTGCCCAAGAGCAGCAGCCCCATTCTAAAGAGTGAGTTTTCCTTGTCCTTGCGGTCATGAGCAAAAACTCAGGAGTCAGCACTAGCAAAAGAGCACAAGCACATTTCAGACTTACTTTCTTTAACATTAAGTTCTTTAAGACTTCTCTGCTCTGGACTTCCAGTACTTAAGGACTGCAATGATGACTATTCATTGCCTACTGCTATGGTATCACCTGCTTCTACTCAGGCTGAACTGCATGGTGCTGTGGATGTCCCCATTTTGGGTGCCTCCACAGCGCATTGCAGAGCTGCTGGAAGCCAGAGCAGCAGGACCACTGCCTGATCCCACACCAGGGGCTGTGGCAGATGGGGTTGAAGCCAGTCAGGGACCACCAAGGCAGGGAGCCCTTCCTGGCACTGCGGAGGGGAACAGAGAGGAACCCACAGCTGCCCAGATGTTGCATTCTACCTCCTGCAGCTGGGTTGCTGGAGCTGCTCCAGCCACCCAGCCCAGTATTTTCCATTTGGCTACAGCAATCACTGCAATTTAGGATCCAGTGGAGAAGAACCACCGCTGAGATCCCTGCGCTAAACTAGAGGACAGGGAATGGGAACAGGCAGATGTTATGGTTGAGCTATAGGCAAGGCTCTATTTATCTCACCCTGTACATAGGGACCAGACACACACACTTTGCTCAACCAATGTCTGGCATGTTCCAAACACATTGCCCTCCACCAGGGCCTTGGGGGCACCCATTATTTTTAATTGTCATTAAACACTGAAGTAAGACAGATAACCTTTCCTTCCTTTTGTCTTTCAAAACCACAAAGATGGTTTTGAGAGGCAGATATTTGAACATAGAGGAGAAAAGTCTATTTCTGTTTACTTTGAAAAAGCCTAGCATTGGCTTCCATTTATCTTCCAATAAGTCCTTGTCCAATGTGGCTTGGAACATAATCTGTTCCAAGGGCAGGTGCTTCTTAATGAGAGAGCTGAAATCTCTCTTTTTTTTCACTTCATTCATTAAAAAGGAAAAAAGAGAGGAAAAACCCAGAAGAGAGTTAGAAAATGGCACGAAAGCATATTATCAGTAAACTGTTTCCACTGTGTTTGTGGCTGTTCTTAATGTTTTATGAATATGCTCAGAAATTTGCTCAGGCATTTTTCCTTGGGCGCTCCAGTTAATTACTTATTCAGAGAGCTTCTACTCTGTTCCTTGCAAAATGTGTTGTGCATTAATTCTGATTATGTACAAAAACCCACCTGCAAGGAAAAAATCTGCATCAGTAATGCTGATAAAATGAGCAGCTCTCCTGGGGCTTTACTGAGAAACAGGATACTGGACAGAATTAAAATCTTGTAGCTAAGGCTATTCATAATGTCATTAACATAAAGGCAATTAAATGAGTTTTTAACCTACAACCCTTTATTGTTATTAATGAACATTAGAAAAACACAGGAGATAAAACTGGTAATTATCTCTCCACCAAGCTATGCAATAATGTGTTTAAATATAAAAACAAAACAAATGATTATTGTTAGTATTTTTCAGTAGCAGAAGCCCCAAGGAGCAGCTCAGTCACATTTAATCACATGGTACTACACCAAGAGGGTTAATTAAACGAGGGCTTTACCTTCAGCACGCTTGGTTATTCTGCTTAATATGGAAACAACAAACAGAAACACCCATCTGCAGATTATGCCAGGCGGTGCCTTTACCTTCAGGTGAGCCACCTCTACAGAAACCAAGAGGGGTTTCGTTCCCTCCAGGACAAGGAGGTGCACCCTCGTAATCAAGTTTCTCTCATCACGTGCTTTCAAAACCAATTCCAGAAACAACTGTATAAATCCTGGCTCCCAGCCTAAGCTTGCCATTCTGTAAAGGAATAAGCTGGGAATTAGAAAGAGATGGACATTTTACAGAAGATGGTTTAAATGTGGTTGCAGCACCACAGCACAACGAAAGAGCCCCCAGTTCCATTTTTAATGCAAACTATTGTTTCCTCTACTTAAGCAGTCACAAATTACCTAATACCTTCTAAAGGGGAAATACATTACAGCTCAGTGAAAGAGCCTACATCTAGATTTGAAGTTATTAATTCAATTAAAGTTTCATGATTTAAATCTCCGGAATGGCTTTAGCATCTATCTCTTTAAATAGTTTCTTTAATGTATTTGCATTGTTTTGAGGGCTCAGAAACCTATTTTCCTGGGCAATTTGTAGCTTAATAAATGACAGTTACTACATTTTATCTTCCATCTCAGTAGACAAAGCTTTCCTAAGGAAGATGTCCCTTAAGGTGTCCAGATACAGCTTGCAGAAGAGAGGAGTTGAAGCCACCTAAGGGCTGTGCGGGATCACATCGAGAAGCATAAGGTGCTCCCTTTCTATTTGTGAAGTGAGACAGCAGACGAAGCATTAAGACAAGACAAATATGTAAAGGATGAACAATTAACAGCACAGTTTATAACAGCAGATACTGTCAGACAAACCAGCTGCTTCCTTTGACAGGCATCCAGCGAGGAGGAAGATAACCTGGCCACTCAGTTATCTGAAAGAGCTTGCAAATACCTGAAACCAATTGTTTTGTGAATACAGGTACCTACATTTCGTCCTTACACAGGGAGCTCTGGCAAAAGATGAGAGCTGGATCTCACAAGAGGCAAAATAACCTATTCAGCTTAGGCAGGACTCACCTCTAAGGGGAAAGGTAGGTGCACCAAGAAGGCAGAAGCAGAGGGAAACAGCTGCTTTATGAGGTGAGGGAATTGGAATGGGGCCGACAGACCCACAGGTATTCTGATGTTGCTGTTCAGCTGCTCCCAAGACCTTTTTTAACACATACAGCCTTCTCTACCCCCGTCTGCATTGCCAGCGATGTGTGAGATCACCGGCACCAACACGCTGCACAGTTAAACAGCAAGTCATGGGCCACTGTGGTATTATAACAACTCCTTCAGATAACTTAAGCTCTAAATACCCAAAAGGCTTTCCCCTACAGATTTCTCTTCCTCCTGATCTAGAAGCTGATTTCACTTGCTTCTGTAAGCCTGCTATTCACTGGTGTAATAAGAAAAGGCCCAGGCTATTCCAGCGCTCTATAGATGCAGAAATGATGTGCATACTAACCAGCTTCTCCAAGTGAAATAAGGATAAGTTGTTTAGTTTCTTTTGAACCAGAGATGTTGTAGGAAGCCATTAAGCTGGGTGAGCTGTGGTGGAGGTGAGATGGCCTCCAGCGCTCGGTGTGTGAACGTGCAGCCCTGACAGCGATGCACGGTGGTGCCAGAGAGCAGCACAGCATCACTTCTGTCCCTGAGGCACCACGTAGGCGATGCTGCAAGCACAACAGCCCCGTGTCTTACACGTCCCATCGCTTGGCAGCCTGTGAGAATACAAGCGAGGGCCACCACGATGGAGCTTTTCTCTTTCTACCCAGGCAGCTGCCTTTGAGTGCCCTCTGCTTTTAACTTCACTTTGAGTTTTTCTGGGAAGAACAGAGACACACAGCTAAGCAGATCATCACATCGTGTGCTGGCTTTTGGGCATCGTTTTCTAGTCTTTTAGTTCATGACTTACCTCTAAAAGCTACTCGGGACTGGGCCACCTTGCTCCAGCTCCATGGCTCTGTGCACCGTTGTGCTGGGAGGAGACAGTACTGTTCTGCACACCTACATGTATAGCACACAGCAGATGGGCAGAACTACCACCCTTCACTTGTGTCTAAAACCAAACAAGCTAACCCAAAACACAGTGGCAAATGAAATTTGGTGAGGACAAGAATGATGCTTGCTAGAAGGAAAAATTCATTGCACATACCTAGGGGGAGTTTAAAATTGCTGCAGCCACTCGTTGTTTTGGACAGCTTCATCCAAGACAGCCATGCAACATAGCAGTGATCCAAAAAGCAGTGAAGTCTTAAGCAGGAGATGAGCATCGAGAAGTGTCCCCCAGTTTCTGACACCAGCAATGCCCAGGTCAGTACAAACATTCCTACTGTGCTCAGCTGAAACCCATAAACCTGGGAATAACCCACTCCCAGTGGGGATCAGCTCATTGGAACCATCCACTGAGGCATCTGGTCACAGCCGCCACAGTGAGGGGAGCACACAAGAAATCAGTCTATTCTAGCGTGACAAATCCTATCTTCTTTATAAGCTTAGGCATGAAAGAACTACCAAGTCTATATTTTATTTATAGTATTTTAGTGGATAAATGACACTCTTGTTCCTGGGGTTTTTTTCCTTGCCAGCTATCAAGTGTTTACAGTGACAACAGCCTGTTGTCTGTCATTCAGAGGGCTGGCACCTGTCTGGATAATAGCATGACTCAATATTCCTGAAGTACTAGATTTCTGCAAGAGAAGAAAAATCAATAACTGTGACAAGCGCTATCCATTAGAGCCCGAGAGCAGAGAGCAAACGATTACACAGTGTCATTTGTCTAATATAATGAGACTGTAAATGAAAACTCTTACAATTGAGCTTTGGGGGATAAAACATCCTTTCAAAGGCAATATGACCATGGATGAGATCTACTTGACTTCCCAGGGCCAAGATGGTCAACACTAGCTGAAGCTCAGGGGTCCTGTCCCGCCAGATGATGGTCCCCCTTGAGATCAATAGATCCCCTACACGCAGAACAGAGCAACAGCAGCCATCAGCATCAGCTCCCTGTCCCAAGGCAGAGGCAAAAATGTCTTTTTCCCATACACAGCTCTGCTTTTCCTTCATCAGACTTCCCAGAGCAGAACAATATGTGCATACAAAACACAGTATATATAAACCAAAATCTCTGTTTCAATGTTTAGAGTATATGCTTATACTCTACATAACATTTCTAAGCATTCGGTGAAGATGGACAGTGGAAGGACATGACATGTGGCTGGTTTCAGGAGCATGGCCATCCTCCACTCTCTAGCTCCCTTCCCACCACTGGTCTTCTTCATTGTTCAGCTTTATGGCCTTGTGCCACTTGGGCTGATGTTTCCCTTCTAAATGGCATTTCAGCTTTGGCCTCCCTCACTGCCCAGCACCCTCTCCCGGATTAGCTTCTGGGTGCCATATGGTACAAATGGGCTGCCGCACGCTCGCACAGTCAGTGCTTAAGGACCTGCCAAGCTGCTGCCTCCGCTGGCAGCCTGCCTGGTGGCTCCATGGGCTGTGAAGGGAGCACCACGCTGCCTGGAAGTAATTGAGATGGGGCCCTGCCAGGTTGCTCACATGCAGCAGCCCTGCGAGCTATGCTCTCCTTTCCCTTCCTCTCCCACCCGGCACGGTCAGGACTTCCTGCACC